>NW_011500073.1:412749-416615 GCF_000495115.2 Populus euphratica
TATTATTGTTGTTTATAATTTGTACAATTAACCTCCTTGTGGTTCGACCCCGGTCTTGCCGGGTTATTTATTACTTCGACACTCCTGCACTTGGGAGAAGACATCAATCTTTTCGTCGTGTCAATAACCTTTCTCTGAAAGGATGTTTTAAGGGTGATGTCTACCTTCCCTTAATCATAACTAACCCAATACCTGAATCTTTAGGACCAGTGTCTAATTTTAGATTTCTAGTTCCCTCAAATTACTAGATGACGATTCTAATAAAATCTTTATTCCCCCAAATCAAGAAACAAAAAAAAACATTATTCTTTTTGTTAAACAAACAAAAAAGAGTGGAGCCGTCGCCTAACGTCGTGTAGTGACAACATTTATTCTCTACTTTATTTGAAAATGTACTACTCTCTAGTTTCAAATGCAAGGATTGTATCGTAGGTAAAAGTCATTAACCAAATTACTCTATTAGTTATAATAAATGTAATATATCATTTGAGATTATTCACTCTAACTTATAAGGTCCTGTACCTGTTATGATTACTGATGGCTTTAGATGGTTTGTCACTTTTTTTGATGACTGTACAAGGGTTTTTTAGGTTTATATATTGAAACATAAGAAAGATGTCCTACCAGTTTTTTTAAAATTTATCACCTTCATACAAACTTAATTCTCTATATGCATTAAAACTCTTCAATCTAATAATAAACATGAATTTCTTAGCTAAGAGTTTAGATAATTTTATGATAGCAAAGGCATCATACATGAGACTACTTATTCACATACTCCTCAACAGAATGAAATTGTAAAATAAAAAAAATAAAAACATACTGAAAATAGTACAAACCATAATAAGAGTTGCCCATATACCCCAATAATACTGGCTTGATACCATGGGTATATGTGTTTATCTTCTCAACCGCATGCCATCCCGAGTGCTTAATATTCACACACCACTCCAGACTTTGGAACGGTATGTTAAACTACCTTCAACACTCCATATACCTCCAAGATATTTGATTGTGTTGTATTTATACATTTTCCAAAGCACCAACAATCCAAGTTGGATCTATATGTTGTTCGCTGTGTCTTTCTTGGCTATGGTTCTTATATAAAAGGATACCGGTGTTATGAATCCTTACATGAAAACTCTATATTACTATAAATGTAACCTTTTTTGAGACAGAATATTTTTTCAATGAACCATCCTTGTCTATTCTTCAGGGGGAGAATAAACATGAACAATAGATATAGGAATGGGTTCATCTTGGACAATACTCAAATAGAACTGGTGATTATTAAGCATATCAACCACGACGACTTATATACTCAAGCCATATCAAATAACCCCCTCTCCAATATACAACATGACCAAAATCAGAATTATGAGGACAATCACAACACTACAACTGAGGTCAGATCTCCTGACTCTTTTACATTACCTGATTCTATGACATACAATTTACCTCACAAGTATAATCGGGGAATGCCCCTAAACTGGTACTCACCATAAATAGAAGGATGAAAATTCAAATACTCTATTGAAATAGCACGACGCATTGAGGAATTCATGCTAAATGAACACTAGAAGATGGATATTTATGATGAAATGAAGGCTCTCTAGAATAATAATACTTAGAAACTAACTACATTGTTAGATAGGAAAAAAAATAGTTGGATGCAAATAGGTGTTTACTGTGAGATATAAAGTAAATGGGATAATAGAACAATACAAAACGAGACTAGTAACTAAAGGATATACACAAACATATGGCATAGACTATCAGGAAACATTCTTACTAGTAGTCAAACTGAACATAATTCATATGCTTCTATCACTTGCAGCAAACTTAGACAAGCCTTGACATCAATTTGATATAAAAGAATATGTTTTTTCATGGAGATCTAGATGAGGAAGTGTATATGGATGTTCCTCCTAGTTTTACTAGAAGAAAATATGGTGTGTAGGCTTACAAAATCACTTTATGGACTGAAACAATTTTTTAGAGCATCGTTTGAAAGATTTTGTCTAGCAATGCAAAAGCATATATTTAGCCAAAGCAACTCAGACCATACACTATTTCTAAAAAGAAATGTGGGAAAATAATAGCTTTGATTATTTATGATAATGATATGATTGTCATAGAAAATGATGAAGAAGGAATTTTAGAATTATAAAGGTATCTAGCAAGTGAATTTGAAATAAAGGATCTTGGTGGGTTGAAGTTTTTTTAGGCATTGAAGTATATAGATCAAAATTAGGCATATTCCTCTCACAAAAGAAGTATTTATTGGACCTATTAGCTAAGACAAGTATGTTGAATTGTAAACTTATGAATACACTAATCATACAAAATCATTATTCAGCAGGATATCCAGATTAGGTTCCCATAAATAGAAAATGATATAAAAAATTGGTGGGAAGACTCATTTACCTTTCTCACACACGTCTTGATATCGTATATGCAATCAATCTAGTTATCCAATTCATGCACAACCCAAGTAAAGTATATATAGAGGTAACATTGTGAGTACTTAGATACTTAAAATCCTTTTCAGGAAAATGAATTCTTTTCTCAAAGAATAACCATCTTAATATCATTGGTTATACTAATACAGACTAGGTTGAGAATCTAACTAGCAAAAAGTTTACGTTAAACTACTTTACCTTTATTCGAGAAAACTTGATGACCTAGAAAAGTAAAAAATAAAATGTTATTGCTCTATCTAGTGCTGAAACAAAATTTAAAGGATGACCAAAGGATTATTTGAAATACCATGAATAAAAAAGCTACTTAAGAAGTTAGGATATCCTATAGAGATTGAGATCAAGATGTACTGCAATAAAAAAGCCATAATTGCTACAACCAGTTTAATATGAGCGAACTAAACACGTGGAAGTAGATAGACATTTCATCAAGCAGAAACTCGATGAGAAGACTGTGATTTTTCTTTTGTTAAATTTGAAGATTAATTAGTAGATATACTTACTAAAGCAATATCAAGTAAAATATTTCATTGCTCTCTCAACAAGTTTGGCATATGAGATATCTTTGCACCAACTTGAAAGGAAGTGTTGACAAGAACTAAATTAGCAATCAAATATTACAAAATAGGAAAACTAGAAATAAAGAATAAGTTTAGGAAAGATTTTGGTATATTTCTATTCTTAGTTTCCCTACGTTAAACTGGATTATTATTGTACATATATAATACAAGTTCTATGCAATGAAGAAACATCATTGTGAATTTATACAAACAATTATCTTTAAACTACTCGGACATTGTTGACAATAATAATCAACAAAAAATAATAATGAGTTCGCTGACATAAGTTTTAGCTGAGTAAGATAAAAACCTTTAATTGGCCTCGTTGTGTGTAAGGCAATACCTACTCTCTTTTTTTAAAATTTTTTTTTTTAACAATTATAATTCTTTAATTCCCTGTCAGCTCTTTTATTTTTGAACTACTGTAATAATTTTTTAATTCTCAAATTTATTTCATGCTTAGCTATTACATGTTAGCAAGCAGCCAATATATATCATGCATTATTACACTTAAAGTGTGCCGAAAATCATTGTGATTTCTTGTCTTTGGAAAACTTGTTGGTATTTCCTTTCATTCTTGATCTAACTGTTTTTGTGACTTTTATTTTAGAGAAAGAACTTGTTAAATTTTAGAAGATAACCTTGTTAAATATCTTTAAAGACAGTATCTGTACACATAGCTCAAGTTTTATTAATTTTCTTTTGCTTTGTCATATTTTATTTATAAAATATATGCTAAAATGTAAAGTGCAAAAATAATATTTATGTTGGGTCAAGTTTGTATGTATCAAACATGTTGCCAAAAAACATAGAAAATGGCATGCAT
>NW_011500073.1:417109-420405 GCF_000495115.2 Populus euphratica
CTATCGTTCCTGCTGTTGTCTTCTCTTTGGTTCTTGGATTTAGGAGTTCCAGGCTTCTCTTCCCAGTCAAAAGGGATCATTGAAGAAGATGAATTTGTAGAAAGAGTAACATCATTTAGCTCCCTGTAGAAAGAAGAAGTACGAGTGGGGCTTGTTGGGGCACTCAAGAAGAAGTTTCCAAATCTTTGAGGACTTGAAGGAGCTGTCATGTAAGGAGAAGAACAAGTGCTATCGAAGTTGAAGTCCACAGGTGGCACTGGCATCACAACTTCCATTTCCATTGATGGGGTTGCCGGTTGTGTGCCAAGGTTGGTTTGTGCGAGTTTTGGGGGCTGCCAAGTTTGAGATCGGTTGAATTGTGTGGATTTATAGAGGGAGTGAGAAAGACATTAGAGGAGGAGGGAAGGAAAGGGAGGGAAGGAGGAGGGAAGGAGAGGGGGATTTGACTGGAGAGGGAGATTTGTCATGAGTTCAGTGTGGAGGCGGCTTTATAAAATCTATTGGTTTGCTTGCATATTTATTCAAGCGTGTGCGCGCGAGCTCGCGCGCGTGCGTGTCACAAATTGTAATTGTCTTTTCATCATCGATGTTGTGTTGGTTTTACTCTCCAGTTATCTACCTTTTTACTTTACTTTTTCAACCAACGTAATTTTCGTACAATATATTTGGAGTTATCACAACTGATATGATTTAAAATATTTTATATATATATATATATATTATTTTTTAAAAATTTTTTTGATATCAACACAATGATATAAGAATATATAAAATAATTTTCAATAAAAAACTAATTTTTAAAATTTTAAAAAATATAATTTGCGTTGTTTTTTTTAAAAGATATTAAATTTTTTTATTTATAATTAAAAAAATCATAAATATCCGCTTATAACTTGTTTTAGTAAACATTTTGTGTGGCAGTTGAATTATTATTTTGTTATTTAATTTTTGATTATTTTTTATATTATATAGGTTTATATATTAGTTTAATGTATTTTTAAATAATTTAAAAAGCAACCTAACCTAATAGATAAATTATAATGTTTTTTTTTTCCTGGCAAGAACTGCAGTTTGAAGTCTAAAACAGGGAGCCAACAACATTATCCTTCACATGGGACACAAAAGTAGTGGAATTTGGATTTGAGTAAAATCTTAGAAAGCAAAAATAAATAAAAATATGTGTGAATCAGATTCTTTGGAATATGGTGAAGTAAAAGGACAAATGAAGTTTAAGAAGGGGGCATAGTTGTCTTTACACTCAAGAGAAGTTCCCGTCGTCTTAACTCAAAAGGCTACCTAAAATTTGTGTTCCCATTATCGTTTCCAGTGTGTTTCTCATGAGCCTGTGCGACAAGTCTGTCATTGTCCGCATTGGATCATTGGGACTAGTTGGCCCTCTTCCCACCACAATAACAATTATAATAACAACAATAATTTTATTTTATTTTATTTATTTTTTAAATTTTAATTAAGAGTAACAATTTCAGCGGATAGATACTAACATAACCCTATCCGAATTGATAGATTATTATCTTATCTGATATATAATAAATAAATTATGAATATTATTACACTCAATTCAAAACTCATCCAAATCTAATATAAAATATAAATTAATAGAGCATTTAGATTTTTAATATAATATGAAATATACACACATCTTAATATTGATATAAAATACATATATATGAATAATATTTATTATTTTATTATTTAATGCACATCCAGACACTGTATATATGTATAGATTAATAAATAATAGTAAATAATCGTATGAATTTTTACTGGATAAATAATAAAAAATAATAAATAAAATATAAATATAAAACAACCCAATCCATGGATACTATCCTTCATTTTGATCGGATTGAATTATTAATGGTTTCTTGAAAGGGATGTTGAAGTTAAAAAGTGGTCAAATATCTATGGCTCTTGCCTGTTAAGATGCAGGATAACTATTTAGGTAGTAATCAAATAATAAAAATTTAAAATTTAAAAAATTATTTTTTTTAATTTTATATTTAAATTTTTAGTTGCTTATATAATAGTTACTAGAGGTTTATATGGTTATTAATTTAATTTTTAATTGCTTATATAATGGTCACTGGAAGCGAAACTTACATGATCGTTAATTTTAAGATCTATAGAATTAGTCATGGTGCACTGGAGGCGAGGTTTACATGATGCCCGTATCAGTTAAAAAAAAAAATGCAGCTGGTCTGCAAGCAGAGTTAAGTTTCTTTTTTTTTTTTTACTGTGTTTGATCGGAATGCAGTGTGCGTGTAGCAGAAGAAACATCAGTCTTGGTGTTTTAGGTTTACTGTAACGTAAGCTGGACGGTCCCTCTCATTCCTCCCTGTGTCTTCTTTTCTACCATGTTGTGGCATGCAACACACTCTTTTATTACCCTCTTCTTCTTGTTTTCTTAAGAATCTTAATCACAACAATTCATCGGCATTAAGATTTAAGGTTGTTGTTGCGATGGATCTCTATCAACTCTAACTAGTTTGGATTAAACTGATCGGTATAATAGATGTCGACAGCAGAGAGTTGTCGACTGCAATTTACTCATACTTCCTTGGAGTATGCATAACATTGCTTGATGTCTGGTCATCTGATGTAAAATCTTCCCCATGAAGTGACAAGGAATTAACAGCAATCAGCACTTGTAAGGCCACTGGGTAAATCGGATTGAAAACAGAAGCATGGTCATCTGCTCCAATTTTTGAGTTTTGGTTGGGTTTTAATGGATGGTTTTGGGGGGCCTGAAATTTTTCCCTCCTCTCCTTGTTTGTTTTCCTTTTCATTAGCACTTGGATTCTTTTGGGTTCTTGTTTTAATTTTGTTTTTGACACGAGTGAATGAGCGTTTTAGCCTGTATTAATGGTGTTTTTTAAAATATTTTTTATTTATAAATATATTAAAATACTTTTTAATTTTTAAAAATTATTTTTAATATCAACACATTAAAACGATATCAATATATATATATATATATATATATATATATAAATTAAAACAAAGTAAAAAAATTATATTTTTTAAAAGTATTTTTAAAGTACAAAAACAAACAAGAATTTCTCTTAATCACTTTTTTACTTCATTTTTTGTGATAATGTTCAATTGAGTTTTTTTTGTTATATCTATAATTATTAAACCAACTTGATTGAGAGTATTAAATTTGATTTTAAAATAGATTGAGAGTTAATATGAAAGAGTAGCCAAACTCGGATAAGATCCGAACATTTCAACACGAGAAATTTTTATTTTTTATTTAAAATAATATTATTTTATTT
>NW_011501773.1:0-33134 GCF_000495115.2 Populus euphratica
ATAAGAAAACTATTTAGTTATCTACTGATATCTTTAATTTTTTTTCTTTTTTGTTGTTTTTATGTCTTTAACTGTGGACTTTACTGTGCAGTCCATAGTGAAAAGGTTGATACCTTTAATTTTTTTGTTTTTTATTTTTAATTATTTTTTATTTAATTTAATTTATTAATGTTTATTTTTTTATTTATTTATCAAACTTTCATTATATGGATTCCAGGTTTGATGGGTTAGCCCTATTAATTTTGGTTAACCCGTCAATTTTTTTTCTATTTAGTTATCAAACTTTTTCGACAGGAATCCAAGATTTGATGGTAAAATCGGCTTTGAAGGGTTAACCCAATTAATTTAAATTTTTTTATTAGTTTTTTAATTAATTTATTTACTTATTATATTTTTATAACATGACCTTGTAACCATATCCATATCCAAGAGTCTCTCCCTGGGGCAGCTATGACAGCATTACATATTTGGATGAATGGCTTGTCCAAGGTACTGGAGGCAGGGGAGCAGCTTCCACCATTGCTTGGAATCAATACTGGGCATGGGCAACACAAGTGTTCTGAGAAAGGTTTAGCTAATGTGTTCGAATCATATTTGAAGGAACTACATTCTCCATTCCATGAGGCCCTGATAAGGTTGGCTGGTTCTTAACTACAAAGGTTGCAGCTGAGTCGTGGTTGGAATCTAGAAAATCAACTAACGCAGTAGCTGCTTAGGTGCCATGCTCATGTAGATTTTCCTTTTTTTTATGTCCATAAATGGTACGTGCCCACCATAATATTGTTTCTTTTTCGGCTGATATTGTCTCTCTTCGTAGGGAATTTTTGTGTCGTTAAGATAAAGCATTGTATTTAGCCATTGAATCGTCATATAGCTGATCAGATTCTAAAAATCTAGATCATGTTGCTTTGACTGGTTGTGCTATGATTCAGGAGCATCTCTTTAGATAGTCTGCACAATTGAGGCAATTATTCGGTGAGGGAATAGCAAGTACATTGCATTTTCGGGATTGAAATTTAAAGCTATTTAAGATTGGATCAAAATCCATTCCATATGCATGTGTGATCTGACAGAACATGGCTTGCTTGCTGCCTGCAGTGTCGGCAGTGCTAAGTGACTGCCTCGTCAAATCAACGAGACTCGAGCATTCGCTTACAATGAACCAATTGCCATGGTTGCTGCTGAAGTCACAACTGCATAAATGGTATTCGTGCAGCGAAGTTCTACTGCTTCACTGTAGGTTAAATCAATTCTGGACATCGAGCATATATGATCTGCACTTCTTGCGCAATGCAATGCCAGACAACTGTTGTTACAAGCTTTGATTTGATACTGTATGTCGCACCCTCGCAAGCGAAGCGCGGCGACCATCGATTGATTTCGGGGTCTCTTAGTTTTATTTTTTTATAAAAGGGAGTCGCCAACTAGTATTATGGTCACTAGAAAACCTAACTGGTCTTTCAGAGATAAGGAAAGGGACTGGTTGCGTAAAGGGAAGGTGTTAGCACCCCTAGTACACCCTATCTAAGGTAAGCTGCTTGGTATTTGTCTTATAATTGCTATGGTGTTGGTGTTTTCTAATCCCATCAGTTTTTCTCGGTTCGATTCTAACTAAATTTCTTAAGAAAGAAATCCAAGAAGATTCAATGTGCTTTACAAGCTTATTTTTTCCTTGGTATTTCAAAAGTTTGCGACTCGTAAATCGTGAGGAAGGACAAAAATTTAGAAATCTAGGGTGCTTTAAATGCCTATTTTTGCCTTAGTGTTTTGTACTCTCACGGCTCGTAAACCGTAAAAAAAATAAATTGAAATATCCTCGATTATAATCAAGGCTTCTTTTAAGGATATATGCAGATTTATTATTCCTAAAAAATTATTTTGGATATTTACCACTCTAGGTTTCTTTATCCAAATATTAATAGTGAATAATAGCAAATTGTTCCCGATAATATTTTGGATATTCATCCTTTAAGGATTTCTTTATCCAAACATTAGCGGTGAATAATAGATGAACTCTTCCCCAAATAAAATTTGTTATAATTTTTGGAATATTGGCCAATACCCTTTGGAGTTTTACAAACATGTTGTAAAATCCAAAAATTCAAGAAAATAGTTTTGTGTTTAATAAATCCATTCGAAAACACCTTTCTAAAACTTCCAATATTTATATTTTTTTTGTAAAAAAAAAATTCAAAAAAAATGTTAGGGTATTGGCCGTATGCAATACACAAGAAAATAATTTTTTATATATATATTTTTTTAATACACCAACATCACAATTAGACATAACGCCAAAATGAAAAGTAACAAACCATCATTTATATTACAAGAATTACAAGAAACTTGAAACAAATCATAAAAATTATTCAAAGCCAAATCAACTTAAAATTTTGTATGCTGGAACTAACTAAATCCATATGCATAAAGGAAACAAAGTCTTGAAACTGAAATTTTGAAATTAAAATCCTACTGCATGTGACCATGACTCATGACTAAGTTTTTACGATCCGGGAGTTCATACCATGGTAATTTCATAAAAAGGAAGAACTTGGAATGACATGCTTTATATATATGCTCCAAAACAGTGATGATCAATATATATATATATATATATATATATCTCAATGGAAATTAACTCCAAAACAGTGATGATCAATGGTAGGAACAAACAGCCCCTTTCCCCCGGTTCCTTAATTCCAAAACAGTGAAAGGAAAGAAATAATCAATGGCAGGAACAAACAGCCCCTTTTCCCCGGTTTCTTAATTCCAAAACAGTGAAAGGAAAGAAATAATCAATGGCAGGAACAATACAAAGGGAAGTAAAAAAAACCAAAGGATAATTAACTCTTAACAACCACCCATCCGCAACTCAAAACCACGGCAGAACATAAGACAAAGGAAGCATTCATTGTACAGTCTAACCTTGAAAATAAATGTGCAAAGCAAAGAACAAATAAGGAAGGCAGCAAAGGAGGAGAAAATTAAGACTTACCTGCAGGTTTCACCATTTCCTTTTCTGCAGAAGATGAGGTACAGCTGAGCAAGCATTGCTGTCAAACTTTAAAGCAAATCCCCTTCTCCTTCTTGTCTTTTTTTTTCCTTATGGTGACCCCTCTTGGTTTTTTCTTTTATTTTCTGCTCACTTCTTTCGTTCTTTTCTGCTCCTTTTATTGCTTTCGTTCCTCTCCCTTCTGCACTCTTTTCTTATTTTTTCTGCCACTTTTTGATCTCTGTCTCTCACTGCCGCCCTAGGTCATTAGAGGGGCTTATATATAGTTTAACATATATCTATTTAGGAAGGATTCAATGCATTAATCTTAGGATGCAAATCCCTACTGATTTGCAGTAAAAAAAAACGCAAAAGGAAACTGCAATATTCTGATTTTATGGTGGTGTTTTACGTCTGATTTCTTTCTAGTTTTGGAGGATGGTGTAGCTCTTTTCTTTCCTTTCATAGGGCCAGCTGCTTCCTTTGAAATGAGGCAACAAAAACGTGGTCTTTAGCTCCAATAATCAGAGGTGATGAGAAAGGAAAACAACAGAGAAAAAGGGAAAGAAATCAGATGCAGGGTGCAGCTGTAAAGTCTTATTTTCCTTATTCGGTGTGGTAAAAATCCTTCCATTTATGATGATCCAGGCCCCCTCTCCAGCTTTCCATATCCTTCTTCAATTAAATCCCTCATTTTAACACTTTTCGATTCAGTCCTGGATCCAGAAAAAAATCCTTCAAATCAGTCCCGCAAACTTGGGTCAAAATCCTATTTGTGGCAGAATTCTCTATTTTCACGTCAGAGATTTAAACGTGCAGAGCTTGAGCTTCTGATATCGGAATCGAGAAATTCAAAAACCAAAATTCATCTATGCGTGTAGGATTAAAACTTTGATAGGGATTTAAGGCAAGATATAATTATTTTATAGGACAAAATCGAGCCGCGATCTCATCGATCAAAAAGGGTCTCCTGATCTGATTCAAAAAATGACAAACGCCGAGCATCCTGATGTGACTGGGAGTACCCTAAGAATGAACCAGAAAAATTGTGATGTCAATAGAATTTTTTTTTTGGTGCAAAACTTGGGTTAGAATCCTGCTCATGACAGAATTCTCTATTTTTCACGTCAGATATTTAAACGTGCAGAGCTTAAGCTTATGATATCGAAATTGATCGATTCGAAAGCCAAAATTCATCTATTCATATAGGATTACAACTTTGATAGGGATTTAGGGCGAGATATAATCATTTTATAGGACAGAATCGGGTCGCGATCTTTTCGATCAAGAAGGGTTCCTGATCTAATTTAAAAAAACTGACAAAAACCGAGCATCCTGATATGACCGGGAGTACCTTAAGAATGAACCAAAAAAATCATGATGGTAGTAGAATTTTTTTCGGTGCAAAAATTGGGTTAGAATCCTGCTTGCAGTAGAATTCTCTATTTTCACGTCAGATATTTAAATGTGCAGAGCTTAAGCTTCTGATATCAAAATCCATTGATTTGAAAGCCCAATTTTATCTATGCATCCAGTACTATGGCTTTCATGGGGATTCAAGGCAAAATATGACAGAATCAGGCCATAATCTGGTTGTTCAAAAAGGGTCTCCCGATCTAAATTCAGGAAACCGACAATGCCAGGCATCCTCGCCTGAGAGCCTGCCATAAGAACAATGAGCCCTAAGACCCAATCAAGGTGTAGGTCCATTCTTCTACATGTCATGAGTGATAGAATATAGTTGGGATGGTTAGATATTGCATGAACCTAAGTCAGAATCAGGGTCTAAGTTGGAACAAAAAAAATAAAATAAAATTGCGGCAGCAGTAGAACTAGGTTTTTCTAGTGCCACTTTCAAAGAATTTATTTCAACCTTACAGCTCATGTAAAAGAGGAATGAATTTATCATTATAAAGAATCCTAATTAGCCTAAGAATCCTGACAATTTCGGTAGGGGAAGGATAAAGAGAGCAGGAGATGGCTTAAAAATGGGTAACAACACTGTACATGACAAAAAAGATTGCACCGTTGTTTGTTTGTTTATAGGAGTTTCCTCACTGGTATGGCTGGTTTTTATGGTTCCCTATAGCTCAATATCAATGTAGAGAAGTCCGTGAGCCTGGTCAAAAGAGAAACAAAGATTTAATTTTTTTTGTAAATAGTTCTTTCGTTGGTTGCTTAAGGTCAGATGCCACCTGATTAAAGAAAAAAAAATTAAAGAAGAAAGCACATAGGTGGCATTACACATGGAAAATAAAAGAGAATACATTAATTAGAAGTAGGTTATTACTAGTTGTTTCACCTGTCTTTTATTGTGGGTTAAATAATTTCTATTTGAAATTATATACTCAGGGACATGTTTTTGTACGTAAAAAAATGGATGAAATTTAAAAATTTTATGCATTCATCTAATTAAATAAATTAATAACTATTTATTCAATCAAACAAACTATCAAGCTTGATCTCTATTAAACTATAGCAAACTAGAATTTTATGACTTTAAAATCAGGTTAATTTATATTTCTATCCAGTTAAAGTAAACTAGATTTTTACTATCTAAAAAATCAGGCTAATTTGTTTTTAAAAAATCAGGCTAATTTCTTTTAGGCTAAAAAACCTATTATTAACTATATTTGAATTTGAAAAAAACCAAAAAATCACACTCAAAACTTTGTAAAACATATTTATAACTTCTAGTAACCCAAAAATAATCTCTAAAATCAACAATGAACTCAGAACCATGAAAGCAAGTTTGAGTTACAAACAATGTATTGTCTAAACTTTACTAGTAAAAAAAAAAACCATTAAAATGAAAACCATCTATTTTTATCTTTGAAATCGGTATCAATTAGATTTTTTTTAGAACTAAAATCCAGTCATTTTTTCCCCTCAAATTAGTGATCATAAAATAAAAAAATAAAGTTTAGAATCAAAATTAAATTTCATAAATTGTTAAGGAACAACAGCTTATAATCTAAAAAGTTAAAAAATTAAAATATATATTTAGCTTTAGTTTTAGCAAAAGCATTTATTTATTTATTTATTGTATTTTTTATTTTAATCCTTTAACTTTAATCTTTCTCTTCTTTAATAAAAGTATTTTAATTGGTCATCAATTTAGGCTTACGAGATTGCAGTTAAAAAAAAAAGGTTTATAAAATCACAATACACAGTGATTTATTTTTCGTTGAACAATCCACACCATTTATGAGAGTATTGCTTAATAGCATTTGAATTTTTAGGCAAAGTTAATAAATGCCCCCAACTATTTAGTCAGTCTTGATTTTTCCCTCGAACAAATTAATTTTCCATCAACTTTGTCGCCTAAGATTTGAAAATCTCAATCAAGCTTATATTCAAAATTCTCAGTCGCCCAAGATTTTCCCCTCGTACATCGTTTTATTGAAAAATCAACATTTTATATTAAGAAACTCTAACAATGAAGATAAAATTAGGGTTTTAAAACTCTAAAGTTGGACATAACCATAGAATAATCTAGTTAGATTTGAATAATATTCTCTAATAAGAAACGAAACATCCCAAGTGTTGATATAAGAGCAGTAAAAACCAAACAAAATAAGAAACATAAAATAAATAATTAAAATCTGAAAATACATTAAGATAATATTTTTTTAAGTTTTTTAAATTTAATAATTGTATCAAGTCCAAATAAATTAAATCAGATAGTCATGCAAAGTTTAGGAATCTCGTAAATTTTAATTATATTATTAAATTAATTAAGTTTATTAAACCAGATTCTAAATTTTCATTAATCTTCTAAAAACAATATCATCATTTTTTTACATTTTAAAAAATTAACATGTCCCGCGACATTGAGAAAACCAAGCTGTTTGTTGATGATAATATTAATTCCATATTCTAGAAGCAACACGAGAGCCCGCACAGCATGCTCACCGGTCTCCTCCGCCATATCTACATAACAATTGGCAGATAGCCACCGCCCTTTAATCTTTTGAAGGGCCGTTCATTTATCATCGTCGCTTTACCACTTTTGTCTCTTTCTCCTTTTCAAATCGATGTAAATGCTCAGTAGGATGTTTTTTTTATATAAAAAAATGTTAGTAAGATTGTTTTAAGGTATTAATATTAAAATAATTTTTTTAAAATTTTTTTTAATATATTTCAAAATAAAAAACATTTAAATCTCCATTACTATTATATTTTCAGACACCCTTTTAATATTTATGATAGATAAAACACTTGGGGACACATGCCATGTGCAGGGGGTGGGCGTGCATGGAGCATAATTGAACATCACCAAACTGATGTACCTTAGGATAGATACAATACAACCTTTAATCTACATAACAATTGGCACATAGCCACCGCCCTTTAATCTTTTGAAGTGCCATTCATTTATCATCGTCGCATTACCTCTTCTTTCTCTTTCTCCTTTCCACATTGGTATAAATGCTCATAGGATGTCTTCTATCCCTTTTTTTTTTTTTAAATGCTAGTAAGATAAAAAAATAACATTTCATTGGAATTCAAAGCCCAATGATGACCGTAACGGCGAAGGACAATGAATTAGAGATGTTTTAAACGTGTTACAGTATTTAAAAAAAAAATAAAAAAACATTCTTTATTTTTTAAAATTAATTTTTTTATATTTTCATATCATTTTAGTTTTGATGTACTAATATTATAATAATTTTTTCAAAATAAAAAATATTTTTTTGATATATTTTATAAAAAACATTTTAAATTATAAAAACTACTATATTTCTAAACATCTTATTAATATTTTATAATACACTTGGGACATATGCCATGTGCAGGCATGGTATTTTAAAAATATTTTTTTCACGTCAATCGCATCTTTTCATGAAAATCAATTTCACCGAGTCAATACTATTCAAACCATGTCGATCAGGCTAAAAAAATGAGTTTCGTGTCGTTTTAAGTCAAAACCATCATTTTCAATCAAAACGAGTTCATTGAGTCAATACGGGTCAAACCATGTTAACCAGGGTAAAAAATGAATCCACTAGGTCAATATAGGCCCCACCATGTTGACCGGGATAAAAAATAAGTTTCAAGTCATTTCGGGTCAAAACCATTATTTTCAATCAAAACAGAGTCCACCAGGTCAATATGGGTCCCACCATGTTAATCGAGATAAAAAATAATTTTCAGGCTATTTTTGGTCAGAAACCCTATCCATCGAGTTGATACCCATATAAAAGTTTTTTTAGTGTTCCAACATAATTTTTGGTAATTAAAATTGATTTTTAGTAGTTGAAACAAGCTTTTTCTAATACTAATTTAAGTTTTTAGTTTTACCACTATAAATATTTATTATTATATCTAATAAAACAAAATCAATAATACAAAATTTTTGTCATAACAGGTGGAGTAATTTTACTGATGGTAGGCAAGACAACTATAACATTTAAATTTTTACTTAAAGCGGATTGTGCCACTGTCATTGAGATTTTATGTCACCTCCTAATTGGTTATAAATAGTCAGTGAAAATCAGCCAAGTCAATCACAACCGAAGGATTAATTCATCAACTATACCACAGTTCACAATCTTCAGCTGCACCGGTGTACCATGCTCGCCTTTACACCGTAGCAACATCTCAAACGTTCTCTCTCCTCTCGTCGCTAATCCTCTCTCTCTCATCCGATCTCCCATTTCCGGTCATTTAAAGCCTCCAAACCACCACATAAAGGTTAATCGCCTCCTCTGAAGAAAAATTTAGGCAATTTTCATCTCTCTCTCAGACTCATCTGGTCGGAAAAAGACCGTGATTTTCGTCGGCCACCTAAAGTTTCAAATAGATGATTCTCCCTCATCAGCCATCAACAAAAGTCGAAACGATCTTTATCAGAGTCCTCTTCCTCAGATCTACCAGAATCAACCATTTTTTGGTCCGGAAATCTAGCTAGGAAAATTCACCTCCTCCAACAGTAACCGCGCGCGAGTCATACATGCCACCAGGGAAATTTTCATAATTTTTCAAGAAATTCAAGGGTACTTTAGTTTTTTACCTATACAATAGCACCCATGGAATTTTTTGGGGTTTCTAATGGTATTTTTGATATTTTTATATATATAAATACTTGTAAATTTTTTCTTGCATGTGAAAAAAATAAAAAATACCAAAAATAAATATAAAAGGAATAACAACGCAGGTCCAACACCCATCTTCTCATGTCATTGTTCATGACTTCAAAGCTTAATTCTCAAGTATGGTTATACCCATTTCTTAACGATATCAAAATAATTTTTGTTTTATAAATGAATATTGTTTGTCGACATGTCTCTTTTATTTATAGAAAAGGACCGATGCCAAAAATTTAAATACCAAAAATAGACTATGTTCATTATTTCTTTTGGTAACCTAAACGTAATTCTGATTTTTAGGGACAAACGTCAATATTTTAGATGAGTCTCCTATTTTTTAGGGATTGATGTTATTTTTTTGACGTGTCTCCTATGAATATTGTCTGTCGACACGTCTTTTTTATTTACAGAAAAGGACCAATGCCAAAAATTTAAATACCAAATATGGATTATGTCAATTATTTCTTTTGGTAACCCAGACATAACTCTCCTTTTTAGGGTCAAATGTCAATAATTTAGATAAGTGTTCTATTTTTAGGGAGTGATGTCATTTTTGACGTCTCTTCTATTTTTAGGGACCGACGTTAACCATCTTTTAAAAAAACAAATTGTAAATAAGTTCAAAATGTAATAGCATTTGAATCAAATAAAAAACACACAAGTAAGGGTAACCTTTCTCTTGAAAGGATGTTTTAAAAGTGGTGTCTACCTTCCCTTAATCACAACTAACCCAATACCTGAATCTCTGGGACTAGTGTCAAATTTAGAATATTTAGTTTCATCAAATTACTAGATGGCGACTCCAATAAAATCTTCGTTTCTCCCAATCAAGAAAAATCTTTTTTTTTTGTTAAATAAATAAAAGAGTGGAGCTATCGACCGATGTCGTGTAGTGACAATATATACAAGTTAAATTTATATTACTAATTTTTATGAACTAAATTTAATTATAACTAAGATTTATGCCAATAAATTAGCTTAAAATGTGCTATAAGTTTTAACAAATAATCTAGACTTAATATATTAAATAAATCAATTAACTAAAATGAAAGAATTAATTGTAAAAAATATAAATAAATAAACGACAAGACATATAGCAACAAATATTTAAGTTTATTATTATAAGATATATATGCTAAGTTGAGTTTTCTATCCAGTAATATTTATTTTTTAGTTTTCTTAACTCGTTATTATCTATAATATCCATATAATAAGACCTTAACTGGTCAAGTTAAATAATACAAATAAGTAGATTTTTTTAAATATCGTTGTTCTATATATTTTTTTTTCATTGTATAGATAACCATATTATACATGGAATGATTTTTTATTTTCAATGGTTTTAAGAAACAATCCTTTATATTAACCTAATACATTAAGTAAAATATTTTTTTTTTTAGTATACGAGTTTAACCTTGGAATTGATTAACAAAATAGAAGGTGAGATGTGCACATCAAAACCATCTGTTGCTGGTGAAAGCTTGTTGGGTCAGCAGCGACGGTATTTACGATGGTTGCATGAAGTTTCCACTCCCAAGTCCACATTTCCTCATCTTATTGGTCTGAAAATGCAAGGACCATTAAATTAAGGCCTCACATGTATCAGATGCATGTATTTATCTTAATTACCCCCCCCCCCCCCCCCCCCCCTCCTATATATATACTCTCAATATCCATCGTCTCATCGGATCAAAGCATACACAAAACCATGGCAGAAACGGTATGATATATATTGTATGTGTTAATTTATCTTTTAATGCATCCTCTTAATTTGGCTTTTCTTCTTTTTACGTGGAGGTCCTATATATGTACAAGTTCTTGATAATCTCTACAGCGGATTCTTCCATGAACATGTTTTGAGTTCTTCCAATCTTTCTGTCTATAAATTTATCGTGAGATTTTCTTTGTTTTCTATTGGGATTAATGATCATGGTGAGGTCCTCTACAAAATGCATGCACTAACTACGTACTACTGTTACAGAAAGTCACAACGATGGTGATTAAGGTGGTTGACCTTGGATGCGAAAAATGCCACAAGAAAATCAAGAGAGTACTGTGTGATATCCCTCGTGAGTCTTTCTTTTTTTCTCTTTAGGAACAGTGCTAGGTTTGAGTTGTTTTTATGACCAAAGGAAGTTACTAAGTTTTGTGGATTTGATGATGTTAATTAATGAACAAGAGAAATCCAGAACCAGACATATGACAAGAAGGAAAACACGGTGACAATCACTGTGGTGTGTTGCTGTCCTGAAAAGATCAAGAAAAAAATATACTGCAAAGGAGGTCCAACTGTCAAGTGCGTTGAGATCAAGCCGCCACCAGCGAAGCCTAAACCAGAACCAAAACCAGAACCAAAACCAGAAACAAAACCAGAACCAAAACCAGAACCAAAACCAGAACCATGCACATGTTGTGAAAAGTGTTGTAGTTGCCGAAGTAGGTCAGGGTGTGATGGATGTGGAGATGGTTGTTGTAGTTGCCGAAGTAGGTCACGGTGTGATGTATGGGGAGATGGTTGTTGTAGTTGCCGAAGTAGGGGTTACTATGTGTGCAGAAGTGCATATGTTTGTGAAGAGTACTATCCCTCGGCGCCATGCACAATCATGTAAAGGGAAATCAAGTTCAGAAGACCGATGGTTTGAGTCAACGTCTGGAATCAACCGTTGGATTCAAATCCAGTGGTCATGATGGACCTTCGTGTTGTTGTGTTCATAATATCATCCCTTTTGTGCTGCTGCTGTTGTTTTGACCTCTTTCATCCAGATGATGCACGACTTTGTGCCTAGCTAGTATTTTCAAGTCAGCTAGTATTTTGAAGTCAATGGTCACAGTTTTTTCCATTGTTGATGGCTCAGTTTTTTCCATTGTTGATGGCTTGTTACATGTATGGTCAGCAAATATGGCTTGACCACCTAGTCTTTGTTTTTTATGCTCTCTTATCTTTGTATGGTCCCTTTGGATGTTTTCTTCCAAAGTGCTATTATTTGTTTCCAAAAACCCCTCTCCGTCAATTCTCTAGTCATTTTTGGCCGGATGAAATGCCCAGAAACATCATTCGACCGTGCTTTGTCAATTATAATATTTGTTTTCTTGAGATAATATTTTTAAAAAAAATTTTATTTTTAATATTAATACATTAAAATTATATGGCAGTACATAAAAAAATCTTTTAATCTGGGTATCAATACTGAAAATTATTATTTAAAATGCATAGCGCGGTGCGACAATATATTTTTGTTTTAAAAACACAGGGAGCGCCATCGTGGTGCCGTATTCCTAACTAGACTCAAAATAATAAAATAAAAACTCAAAATCTCACACTAGCTATCCATCCAAAATATAATAAGATTAAAACCCCAGACTGGACGTCTAAAGACTGGCTCTGAGCCTATGATATTATCCCAATACAAATTTTGTTAATTAATTGATAAGATATCTTTCGTTCCATAAAACCTTATAAATAAACTCATATAATTTATAAGATTTGACGCAGAGAGACCATCTTGTGTGATCAAACAATGAGGTCAACAAGGCTGGTGAGACGTATAAATATCATGGTAGGGTTACACGCATGTGAACTTATTGCTGATAAAAGCAAAAGGTTCCATTTTCCAATGGCGATGGTGATGGTGCGTGCACCTCCGTTTCTTTCACTCTCAGTTGCTTTCTTCAGTCTCTGACCGTATGATTGCTTCTGTGGTGTAAACGTGATCAAGCTTGTTTCCATGATAAAAAGGGTGCAAGCACAGCCATGTTTTAGGATTGTACTTGGAGGGAAGAGTCAATATTGTCTTATAATGGATTATCATTTTATAAACAAAGTTATTAAATATAACTGTTACTAACTAGATTAAATATATTAATTGATATCTATTTCTTAATTTTTTAAATTTAGTCATTAATTATTTTTTATTAATAAAAATAATTCTTAATTTATTTAATTAAATGTATATATAGTTTTTTTTCAATTTATAATCATAATTTCTTACATTAAAAGATATAAGGAAAAGACTTGTATATATTTATTTTTTCTGTTAAAAATAATAATATCTAACCCACAACAGTATAAACTGCATAAGGTGTTACTTGCAGCCCTGTTTTCGCCACTGGGCTCTAGCCAGTCCTGGTATAGCCATGTGAGCGATGGGCTAATTAATACATAGATAATGGATTGGTCCATGGCTTTCCTTGGATTCTCTACCTTCATGAGACAGCAGAGTAGAGGCACAAACTTGTAATTAGATTCATGTGATTCTCACGCGTCCCCTTCTAAAATCTAGAGGTAAACATTGCAGCCTTCGAAATGATTAACAAAATAGAAGGTGAGATGTGTCCATCAAAGCCAGCGCATGCAAGTGCATGATTGCAGGGTTAAATTAGATAATGTAAATACTGCAAGACCGATTATTTGAGTCAACGTCCAACATCAACCTTTGGATTCAAATCCCGTCCGTTGTCAATATTTATAGAAAATACCACAATCACTGATAATATTATAGATATATACAATTCATCAACAGTTGATAACTACTAACGAAATCATTGAAAGATGGTGCGAATTCCAAAGAACTGGTTATTAAATGCATATTTGACAATATACAGTTATGCATATTTGACAATACATAGTTACTAATAAAAATATTATTGGATTATTAAAAAAATATGACGTGTAATTAAAAATTTTATTGTAAAATTTAAAATTTACTAATATATTTTTTAAATATTATTAATAAAATAATTAAAATTATTATTATTAAAATATTTGTTGGTAAAACTATGCTATATATCCCAACAATCATCTCTTTTAATTTTATTTTTTTATCTGCTTCATTATCAATTTTTTATATTTTTTTCTTTTCATTTACTTCTAATTTTTTGTTTGTTTTATTTGTGATCTCTACTTGAATCTTCAGGAAATTAAGAGGTATGTATTTTGTTTACTTCGTTTTACTCTAAGATTTTTTTTTTGTTTTAGCTATTATTATTTTTGTTATATTTTTTTGTTATAATGTATTTTTATAATGTAGATAAAGTTTTGAAATAAATATATTATTAAGGTAAGCATTTTTCTTTTCTAATGTCTATAATTTTTTTTTTAATTTATTCAATATATTTTATTGTTTGTATTGCCATAATAATTGAATAATTTGTTGAATTTTAATTGTTAATGTTGAATTTACCTTGTACTATGTAAGAATAAATTTAATTATTTTTTTTAATTTTACTCTATTATTGTATGATAGGTGTTTAATTATGTAATTAGTAATTAATATATAGGAATATTTTATTGTGTGATACTGGATGAATTTAGAACTGAGATTTCTTCATTCTTGAAAGCTTTATAAAATCAGTGTTTAAAGATACCAATCGTTCTGTGGTTAGTAAGGGATATGTCCTTTAAATGGAGATGATTGTTTGGGCGTCCAGAAAAGGCTATCATATTGAAGAGTTAGTTTTATATTTAACATTCTTGTGGTTTATCATTAAAATCAACATACAATATCTGCAATCAACACTAGCACTAGCGCACAGCTGCACTCACATTTCAGTTTATACAATATTGTGACTGCTCATTGGCTTGAGTTTCGAGATACACATTTCATACGCGCATGGTAACACATCTTGATTGCTCTCATCTTCTTAGTTGTGGCGTGAACAACTACATAGATCAGAAAATCCCTATGCTTACTCTATTCCATAAATGTTTCAATGCCCTCTTCGTATAGCGTATAGATTCTCGTCATTATGCCTGTTGGACAATAATATTTGTTGAACTGTAAAATCCCAATTGAATTTTGAATAGTTAGGACATGGCTAGATAAACTTAGATATTTCCAAAAGTAGCAGGGTTAATGACCTCTTTTTATTGTATTGCATATTTTCTTTATTGATTGTTTCCCCTACTCATCATACGTTGGTTCTATTTCATGTATGGTTTTGTTGTTTGTTTTTTGTTTTGAAATTTTTAACTATAGACTACTCTGCATCTGAAATTGCTCACTAATCCTCAACATTGGTTGATTTTGGTTATGAATTTGTCACAAGTTCAATTACCTTCGTTGATAGAGTATTTAGGAGTTCAAAGCTAGGAGGTTCTGAAATTGTTGAATATTTGAAAGGCCTTGCAGATCTTTTGGTTACAACATAAGAAGCAATTCTGTTTTTATCAACTCGATGAGTTTTATAACACTTAATTTAAGGAGTTTGTAGTTTTACAGCAACACATTGCTTATCCTACTAAAAAATAAAAACAACTATTAGCGAGTTATAAATAACACATGGCTCATCTCACTAAAAAATACAAGCTACTCTCGGTGAATTATGGACAACGTCAAATGATCATGAATATAACATCATAGAGTAATGATATATGTACACCCCTTTTTGGCTATAAAAGAACCAGCCTCCTCTAGTTTCTCCTCCTCCAGCTCCACCATTGTGCTAAATTAATATTTTTTTTAAAAAACACATTCAATTTGTAATGAATATTATTTAATTTAATTTTTTTTATTGTTGATGTTTAATAAAATTTATTTGTATAATTGGTTTTTTTACTATTAATTTATATAATTTTATATTATTTACTTTTAATATTTTTTTTTAAAAATTTAAAATACTCACAGACGGATTTACAAATGGAATGTATCCGTCGACATTTCATAGAGAGTTAAAAAAATATTTACTGCAAATGCCACAATCACCGACGGTTTCACCGGTGGATATTGTCTATTAGCATTTTACCGAGAGCTGCAACATATTTACAGAATACATTCGTCGGTACATCTCTAGAGAGAATTGTTTTTGGCATGCAATTTCTGTCTATAAAACTATCGGTAATATTTTTTTTACCGACATACTTAGCGATGGAATACGGTATTACTGACAAAAGATATGTTGCCAATCTCTTTTTATTGGTGATTTAGTTAGTAAAACAATTACTGACGAACTCTTGATATCATATCAACGGATTATGTCCGTCGATAAAATAATAAAACAATTACCGACAAACTCTGAATCTCATACTAACGGATTATGTCTGTCGATAAAACTACGAAATCTTGTAGTGTGAATATAACAAGTTAATCAATTTAAAAAAAAAAATCAGGTAAGATGTAGAAAGAGCAAAATTATACTGTATAACATGTTTAGATAAAGAATTGATTTTTCTTTTGAGAATGAAGAACTTGTTGAACCCAAGTAAGTGGGCTAACTTTGCTTGATTTTTTAATTTATTTTTTACGCATGGCAGAAATATTAGCATCCTTCATTCATATCAATTAACATATTTAGTCATCGATCCTGGAGATGGAGAGATGGCTTAAACCAATTAAAATCAATAGTAAAAGGAGCAGTATTTGTTCCGATTAAAAAAATTAACCAAACTAAAATTGAGGATTGTTGGTGGAAAATGGTGAAAGGTTTTATGATGCCTGGATTCAATCCTTGTGTGACGATCGCAAGCATATATAAAATATTTTTTTGACAAGCACGTGAATAAGAAAACTACAATGAAAGAGTTTGTAGAGAAGCGCACAAGGAAGCTTAAATAGATAGAGAAAATTAAAGAAGAAGCTCTTGCTGATTTTAACATATGGTGTAGGAAGTCTCCATCGCCATTTGAAAAACATTAATTGTCAACAATCAATACTTTCGAGATCTTTAAGAAGGTTCCAAGCTGAAGTTCTTCATGTTATTCCTTGAAAGTAAGAGGTGAAGGCACAATCTCGATATTTAAAGATTTTACATTGAAAGAAGACTTTGTGGTTACTTGGGACGAGAAAGACGAGGAGTCGAGTTTTCTATTTCGTTCTTCTCTGTACAAGGGAATCATTTGTAGACATGTAGAGTGCCTGTGCTCCATAGCTTAGGCATTTTTCAAATTCCATCTCGATATATATTAGTCGATGGACAAAGCATGCAGAAAAGATTACAAAATACTAAGAAAATATCCGAGCATGTGCAACTAAGGAGAGTCAATGTAAGAACTGTTAGGTTGGTTGCCATTAATGTGCAACAACCATTTGCTATTGCACCAACCATGTGCACTCATCCAAGATGCCAAAGGTTGGCAGCCACCATTGTTGAAGAAGAGTTGGAGTTGGCAGTCACCTTTGTTGAAGAAAAGCCTCCATGAATGCCTATAAATAGAAGCATGTGTGAGAGAGCAAAATGAGAGTGAAGAGAGTAGAGAGGAAGAGAGAGCTGCAATGGCAGCAGCTGCAAATGCAGCAAAGAGGTGAGAGTTGAGTATGAGAGGGTGTAATCCTCCTCCTCAATGTATTTGTTTTGTATTCTTTCTCTATCTCTAAATATATTGACTTCTCCCGTGGATGTAGGCGGTTTTGCCGAACCACGTTAAATATTGTGTTAGTGTGCTTGGCTCTCCTATGAGTAAATATCAGTACATCACCGGTCGGAAATTCCCAACAATTGGTATCAGAGCGTTCGGTTTAAAGTGGTGTTTGATTTTGCTCAAAAATAAAAGTTGTCAAAATTGTGTTTTGACCATACCACTGTGTAGAGGAGGAAGAGATGAAGCCACTGGTGAAAACCGCGTCGAAATCGGATGTCGGAAACCGTCGCACGCGCCGGCGGGGTGACTGTCCACGTCATCAGCCACGTCAGCAGTTCTGCACAGTCATCAGACACGTCACCTGACACATCAGCACTCTGACCAGTCAAAGTGCCACGTCAGCAGTTCTGCACAGTCATCGGACACGTCACCTGGCATATCAGCACTCTGACCGGTCAAACTGCCACGTCAGATTTGGTTGACCTATATGTCCTACGTGGATGACACGTCATTACATCCACGTCAGCTCCCTGGATTTTGATCCTGTGTGGCGGAGTCTACGTGCAACCGGTTCTGAGATTGAATCTGGGCCGTTTATCAGGCCAAAATTGTTTTGATCAAATCTTAGCCGTCTGAAGTGCGATTTGGACGATTTCAGACTTGTTTCCAGCTAATTTGATCGTTCCGGATGCAATGGTACGGTCCGATCGTTGAGATTGAGATCAGAAATGGCAGTGATGAATTATTAAAGAGAGATTGCCCGATCAGGAGGCATATGATGGTCATCATGGTGGTCGATGGAGCTGAAGAAGAAGAAATCACACATTTTTGCCCAATTACATGTGGTGAACTATTATGTGGAGAATTTTAATTGCCTTGAGGGAAGGTAAAATTGGGACACTCTAAACACCCGATCATGTGGACAATTTGAGGTGGAGAGTGAAATTTGATGAAGACCAATCTTGACGAATCTGAGCACTGGTAGTCTCACCAGATGTTGAGAAATCAGGTATAAAACCAGGATACCCCAGATCACTTATAAAGGAAAGCCGCAACAAAGCTAGCAAATGGTTGTATATACGAAAAGACAGTACGATGGATAGATATGGCCTAAGAAGTTCTGGCTAGGAGATTGGGTTTTAAGCGGGACCGTTGTGACCCTTCCAATCTTTCCTGGGAACTTGCTTAGTGGAAGGATTATCCATACGGTACTATTTTCGTATATGTGACAGTTTGTTATGAAACTGTTGAAGAGTAGCAGGATGACGGCACAAAGGAACAGTTGGGTTTCGTATGATCAAGGATTTGATGGAGTGGTGATTTCTCCAAGGAAGTTAGATTCGGTGACTATAATTTCTCGAGGGGAGAATTGATGAAGACCCTGATAATGGAAGAGAAATACAGCAAAGGGATAAAGATTGGCACCCTATTTAAACTTGGATATATGTTGTGACAGGATGAGCTGCTGTCAAATATAAGCAAGGAATAGGGAGAAATCTGGAGAACCAAAATTGCACGAGAGCTCATGAAGATTGTGTAGGAGTACCCGGAGGATCCAACGAGGTACTATAATGAGACAACAGGTGCAAGGAGAAGAAGAGTTCCTAGATGAAGCTCAGAGCAGAGACTATGAAAAAATTGTACAACAAAAGTCTCTTGTGCTCTTGATAAAGGCAACAAGCGAGGACCTTTCAATGCATGCAAGGATAGAAGGATGAGCTGTTGCAGATGCACCTAATTGAGGGGGTGCAAACGCCTGTGATAAAAGGCGACCGCTTATGATGAAAGGCGAAGACACCAAAGGGAGTTGGTGCGGGTGGAGCTGTTAAGCAGAAAAGGCGTAGAAGCTCCAAACATAGAAATTGAGGTGGAGGATTGCGAGGAGTATACCGCAACTTTCTCTTTCTATATAATTAGTAGCAAAGAATTTATGGAGCCACTTTGAAGCATCTTAGCTGAAGGAGGATGCGACCGCCTATAAAAGACGAAGACACCTTAAAGAGAAGGTGTGGGGGCTATGAGATGAGCCCATGATTAGACCGCCGCATGACGACGAGCGGAGACACCTCAGGAGAAAGTGTGAGGGCCGTGGAAGGAGCCCAGTTCAAAACGCCCCAGAGCCAATGTGATGGCTTGGTATGAGTGGACAGATGGATAGCCAATAAAAGGGCTATGATGAGTATGGAGACAAATGCAGGATTGACTTTCATGGATATTGCCCCCATGCTAAAGATCAATGAGCTAGAAGACATTTGTCTTGGACAATAAGTGGATGACTTGTGGAGCATTAAGACGTGGCTGCTATGAAAGAGCAGAGGGCATGCGCAGGTTCCAAGAACAAGTTGACTCTTGTCAAGGTGGTGAGCTCGGTAATGGCATTGTAATACTTAGAGTATGAAGACAGATATGGATCAACCTTTTATGGGTTGCCCCCATGGTTAAAGGTGGAAAGCTACCTGGACTCTTGAGACTAAGAGCGAGAGACTCATGGAGAAGTAAGGCGTGGTTCCTAGGGTGGAACAGAGGGCAGGCGCAACTCCTGGATGAGTAGACTCTTGGAAGAGTGGTGAGCTTGTGATCATATTGAGATACTCAGATAATGACTGTCGCACTTGAAATATCCGTTTGAGGGGGTGTTGTAAGCCTTGATGTGAGGCTTGATGAATCATTCCGGACTGAGCATGGTTGATACGCTCGAAGGGGAATGTTGTTCCAGAGACAAGCGTTAACACTATTCAGATGTGATGTGGCAGACCATCTGGTTATAGTGATCCTTTTGTGTGAGAAAAGGTGTGCTTAGGTCACTCTGATGATTGAAAGGTTTGGCAAGTACCTGTAAACTTGGCTACAAAAGCTCTCAAAATGGAAAGCTTGGAAGAGCTGCAAGATGCAAGCTTGTGTTGAAGAAGAATGAGGACAGTTGCCCCACATGAATGGCAAAGGGGGTGATTGTTAGGTTGGTTGCCATTAATGTGCAACAACCATTTGCTATTGCACCAACCATGTGCACTCATCCAAGATGTCAAAGGTTGGCAGCCACCATTGTTGAAGAACAGTTGGAGTTGGCAGCCACCTTTGTTGAAGAAAAGCCTCCATGAATGCCTATAAATAGAGGCATATGCAAGAGAGCAAAATGAGTGAAGAGAATTATGAAAATGTGAAGAGAGAAGAGAGGAAGAGAGAGCTGCAATGGCAGCAGCCTTGCTGCCATTGCAGCAGCTGCAAGTGCAGCAAAGAGAGTTGAGAGTTGAGTATGAGAGGGTGTAATCCTCCTCCTCCATGTATTTGTTTTGTATTCTTTCTCTATCTCTAAATATATTGACTTCTCCCGTGGATGTAGGCGGTTTTGCCGAACCACGTTAAATATTGTGTCAGTGTGCTTGGCTCTCCTATGAGCAAATATCAGTACATCACCGGACGGAATTCCCAACACGACCAAGCCAGAGTTCAAGCTTTTATGTGGTTTTCCTATTGCATGGGAAATGGAGGAGTTTGGAAATTGAGTGAAAGAACTTGAAGGCAAAAGCAATTAATCCATCAGCAAAAGAAAAAAGAAAAACAAGATGCTCCTTTTCTTGAACATCGTAACAGAGATTTGTACCTTGAAGTTTTCCCTTTTTTACAAAGTTTTTATTGCAGCATTTTAATTCCCATCCAGGCAAATGCACAAGATGCATGATTATGAGCAATGTGATAATCATACATATAGTATTGGAATGGAGAATCGCAATGATAGATATCCTCCTATTTCAAATGCACCAAAACTAGTATCGAGTTTCATTAAGTTAATTTATAATAGGTCATTTAAAAAATCACTTGAAAACAACCACGACATTTCAGATTTGTTAGTAGATTGACTGCGTTGGAATCTATTTGGCAGTATGGTTTGATGTGATGTTATGTGATTAAAATTATGTTTGCCCAATTATAATTTTAAAAATATTTAGTAAATTAATATATACTGTAATTTTATATGAATCTCACTCAAAACTCTTTCTTAAAATTCTAATTACAAAAAATCTATAATCCAAGTTTTTTTAATCTATTTTTTAAAATAATTAACCAATACTCTAAAAAACGTGTGAAAAATACTGTAGCTTTCCTATGCCTTAAGCTTTTATTATTATTATTATTATATTATATTATATTATAATTATATTATTATATTATAATTATTATAACATATACTAAAAAGCATGACTGTCTCTTTTTTTTAATTATTTTTTTTTGTTTTCAAGCAAGGCATATATCATGAGTTAATTTTTTTTTCTTGCATAAAAAATATCAAAAAATATTAGAATCTAAGAATGTTAGGCCTTCAAAAAAAAAAAACAACAATAAGAAAAAAATAATGATGAAAAAGAAAAAAAAATCTGAACTAACTTGGTCAACCCTTCAAACTAGGTTAACTCGTCAAACCTGAAATCCGTGTCATGAAAGTTTGATAACTAAATAAAACAATTCATAGGTTTACCCATAATTAACTAGGTTAACCTGTCAAACCTTGGATATTTGTCATGAAAGTCTGATAATTAAATAGAAAGAAATTTAATATTAACAAACTAAACTAAATAAAAAAAATTAATTAAAAATAAAAAAATTAATTTAACATTAACAAACTTAATTAAAAAAATTCATTAGAATAGAAAAACAAAGCTACATTTTTTTTTGCTTTTTTTATTTTTTTTACGCCTTTCACTATGGATTGCACAGTGCAGTCCATGATGAAAAGGTTGATGTTTTTTTAATTAATTTTTTATTTAATTTGTTTATTTTAATTTTTTTCTATTTATTAATCAGATTTTCATGATATGGATCTTATGTTTCACGGGTACGCCAATTAATTTAGATTTTTTTCTTTTTCTTCGTTAGTTTTTTTTCTTATAAGGTTTTTTCTTTTTAATTAATATTTTTTTATTTAATTTAATTTATTAATATTAATTTTTTCAATTTAGTTATCGACCGATACCTTTAATTGTTTTTTCTATTTTTATACCTTTAACCGTGGACTCCACTGTGTAGTCCATAGTGAAAAAGCTGACGGTAAAACCCGTCATTTTTTTTTCTATTTAGTTACAAAACTTTCTCAACAGAATCCAAGGTTTGACGATAAAACCGACTTTGAAGGGTTAATCCAATTAATTCATATTTTTTTCTTAGTTTTTTTAATTAATTTATTTACTTATTATATTTTGATTACACAAACTTGCAACCATATCCATAATATTTTGATTACACGAACTTGCAACCATATCCATAATCAAGAGTCTCTCCCCTGGGGCAGCTATGACAGCATTACATATTTGGATGAATGACTTGTACAAGGTACTGGAGGCAGGGGAGCAGCTTCCACCATTGCTTGGAATCAATACTGGGCATGGGCAACACAAGTATTCTGAGAAAGGTTTAGCCAATGTGTTCGAGTCATATTTGAAGGAACTAAATTCTCCATTCCATGAGGCTCCTGATAAGGTTGGCTGGTTCTTAACTACAAAGGTTGCAGCTGAGTCATGGTTGGAATCTAGAAGATCAACTGACGCAGTAGCTGCTTAGGTACCATGCTCATGTAGATTTTCCTTTTTTAATGTCCATAAATGGTAAGTGCCCACCATAATATTGTTTCTTTTTCTGCTGATATTGTCTCTCTTGGTAGGGAATTTTTGAGTCGTTAAGATAAAGCATTGTATTTAGCCATTGAATCGTCATATAGCTGATCAGCTTGTAAATAATGTTCACCGTTTCTTATAGAGTAATTATAAATGATTCTCTAACTCTCTTTTATACTTATAAATTATTAAAATGACCCATTCTAAAAGTTGACCCATTTTACCCATAATATAATAAATATATATAACATATAACCATTAAAGCTTAATGAAAACTTTGACTATAAATAATGTTATTTGGTCCCCATACTTACTAACTCAATTACCTTAAATTTTACACCATCTATATAGAATAAGTAAAGTTTGGAAATGCCAAATATATATAAAAGAGAGCAGCAAATACGTGAGGAACATCAATGGTTGGAGGTATTGTTTCCTTGCTATTAAGACTTACGATTCTGTTATAAACATATTTATTCTGCATCAAAGAATTGTTAATTAAGTTTTATATTTGGTATCAGAGCTAGAATTTATCTTTGCCTTGGTTTATTAAGTTGCTCTGTTTATGGCCTGAAGACAAAAAAAAATGCAACTTTGATTTTTAACAAACAATGACATTTAGTTCCCATTTTTTAAATAGTTGGGAATTGTATTAATAATTGTTATAATACATTGTTGTAATTATAATTTTTATTTGATTTAATTATATGTAATTTAGATTATTATTATGCAAATTTAATTATTATGCTCGTATTTAGTTTGCATGAATTGATTATTTATGCTCTATATTAATACATGCAGAGTGTGTGTCTATATATATATATATATATATAGACATAAATATGAAATTAAATGTTATGCATAATATTATAATTTTTTATTATGCAATATTTATGCTTATATTATGATAATATTTTGTGCATAATAATAGCATGTTAGTATTAGTTAAAATTATGTAATTCATAATATTAAGTTAGTCTTAAGCAATTTAATGTCTAACAATGCATATAATTTTAAATTAATTAGAGAATAGCCATAGCATCTTTAATTGATTAAAATTATATATTATGAATTATTAGGATCACATAAAGAACATTAGACATTAATTGTAATTAATTATACTTAATATAATAAATTTTATCCCACATGAATTTTTATTATATTTATATTATTAATTAGGATAAAATATCAAGTTATTCATAACTTACCCACAGGAATTATGAATTAAGTAAATAACTTGATAGTTTTATCATAAAAATTTAATTAAAGATAAAATATATATCAAATTATAATCATGATATATCCTTTTAGAATTATGAATTAAGTAAATAATTTGATCATAAAGAATAATTGAATCTACTTGAGTTAAGAATTTAGCCCACAAGCATTTTTATGTCATTAGATTTGATATTTAAGCATGATTTACATTGGTAAAGCATGAATATTTATTATCTTAGTTTTAACTTAAGCATGTAATCTATAATTGTATGCAGTTTTACAACTTGCAAATATTTTTGATATTCGTTATGATATCTCTGAAATTAAGGGAGATAACTATAAGATCTGGAAGGAAAGAGTTCTTCTTCGTTTAGGGTGGATGGACATAGACTATGCTATTAGAAAAGATGAACCACTAGCACTCACTGATACCAGCATTGCAGCAGACATCACGCTTCATGAGCGATGGGAGCGATCTAATCGGCTCAGCATGATGTTCATTAAAACTAGAATTTCTGCTGGTATTCATGGTTTTGTCGATCAGCATGAAAAGGTTCAAGACTTGTTGAAAGCCATTGATGAATAATTTATCACTTCAGATAAGGCACTAGTAAGCACCTTAATCATAAAGTTCTCATCCCTAAGGCTCACCAGTGTGAGAGGTGTCGCGAGCACATTATGCAAATGAGGGACCTTGTGGCTCAATTAAAGAAACTCGAAGTTGAAATGTCGAAGTCTTTTCTAGTGCACTATGTCTTGAACACCCTTTTGCATCAATATGAACCCTTTAAAATCTCATACAACACACATAAGAAAAATTGGTCTATTAATGAACTCATGATCATATGTGTTTAAGAAGAAGGGAGACTAATGATGGAACAGGGTGAAAGTACAATGTTGGCAATACGTAGGAAAGGAAAATCTCAAGCCAATCAGAAAGGGAAAGGTAAAATACCTCCCCAAGCTGGTATCAAGAAAGATTCCAAGTGTTTCTTCTGTAAAAAGAAGGGACACATGAAGGAGGAATGTGCCAAATTTCAAAAATGGCTTAAGGACAAAGGTAATCGAACTTTATTTGTTTGTTATGAATCTAATATGGTTAATGTCAGTATTAATACATGGTGGATTGATTTTGGATCAACAATCCACATTTCAAATTCCATGTAGGGTTTGCAAAACCTAAGGAAGCCAGTGGGAAGTGAGCAAATCATCTTATTAGGAAACAAGATGGGCTTTGACATGATTGAAAGATTGATGTCTTCTCCCAAGTGCAGGAGTGTCGAAGTAATAAATAACCCGGCAAGACCAGGGTCGAACCATAGGGAGGTTAATTGTACAAATTATAAATAACAATAAAACAACAACAATAATAATAACAATAACAATAATAATAGTAATAACAATAATAACAATAACAATAACAATAATAATAATAGTAGTAGTAGTAGTAGTAGTAGTAGTAATAAAGAAAAAGAAGGAGAAGAAGATGAGAACTTTGAGATGGAATATTAATGTAACGATTAAACAATGATAATAACAAATGTCAAGCATTAGTCATCTTATTCGATTAATGCTAATACTTGTAAATCTCGTCAAGCATTCATGATTATAACTTATGTTAACAACAAATCAAGTTCCTTTTATAGCTCAGGTGTCGATTATACCATACAGTATGAACTATGAAAGTGCCAAGCATTTGTATACCAAGTGTTATATAACATAAATCAAGATTAGTCATTTAACAAGCAAAGTATTAAAGAGTAAACAAGATAACAAATACAAAACATGTTAATATCAAACATTAAAGTCCATATTAAGTTTACACTATACTTATTCTTACACCATTAGTGTAACCTTTTCACCTTGACATAATTAACTTAACTAAACATAATGAAAGAAAGAAAAATAGAAGTTACCAAAGTAAAGGAAAGGAAATGAAAGGTATAAACTTGATATTAATGAATGCAAAGCATAAACATTACAAAAAATACAAAAAGAGAAAGGAAGAGGATGATCTTGATCTAGAAACCAAGATGCCTGAATACATGGCACATGCCTCCTTTTATAGGCCAAAATTGGGAACTATTGATTTGATGACTAATTGATGAGTGGGTAGTCAACTCTTGACTTGGTGACAATCTTTATCTTCTCTTGTCTGCCCAAAACATCATTAATAAAGTCACAATTGGAGCCACTTGAAAACATGAAAGCTGTAGGCAATTTTCTCAGCTTTCTTTTGTAAAAAATTCAGCTCCTTTGGACTTCTAGAACTCCAGATATGGCCAAAATACTGAACAGTGCTTGGGCTGGAGGACAGCTTCCGGCTTCTTTGTTGTTGCAATAATTTGGACTTGAAAATGGTCTTTTTAGATCTTGGGCTCCATATGAAAGTTGTAGGCTTATGTCTTACCTTTCTATCCATATAAAGTAGACCTAAATCTGAGATCTATAGCTCCAGATATGACCTAATTACAAAATAGTATTCCCGTTTGAATTGCACCGACATCTCTTTTCTAATTTTGGTCATCTCTTTGCCCTTGCAATTTAAGTTCTTAAAGTCATCAATCAATCCTTTCATTTATGTGATAGGCCTGTATTTAAAATGAAAATTTACTACAAATTAAATTTATCTTATATTATTAGATATATTATTATAAAACATGTTTTAGTTAAGTAGTTATTGATACTTCAAGTGCAAAATGATGATATAAAACCATAATAAAAACGCACTTTTAAGTACTAATCAACTCACATGTGGAAGCTATAGGAACTTGCTATTTAATTCTAAGTAGTGGTTTTATTTTAAAGTTAGAAAAGACCTTTTATGTTCTAAGTTTCTCTAGAAACTTGATTTTAGTTTCAAGACTTTTGCCTTTTGAATATTCCTTTAATTTTTCAAAATCATCATTCAGTTTATTTTATAAATCTGATTATGTTAGGAATGGTATTTTGTCTGATGGTCTTTTTGCATTAATTTACAAAATAATACCACTTATGATTTAATGCATGTTCACACTAATATTAAAAGATGTGTTATTGATGAAAATTCCTCTAAATTATTGCACCAGAGATTAGATCATATCTCTATAGATAGAATTAAAAGATTAGTAAATGAAGGAGTACTTAATACTTTAGATTTTACTGATTTTGAGACTTATATGGATTATATAAAAGGAAAGCAGACCAACAAGTCAAAGAAAGGTGTCACTAGGAGTTCAAACATATTATAGAACATACATATGGATATATGGAGTCCAGACTTGGACTCACATAGTCATAAATACTTCATTTCTTTTATAGATGATTACTCTCGATATATGTATCTCTACATGCTTCATAATAAGAACGAAGCATTAAATGTCTTTAAAATTTTTAAGGCTGAAGTAGAGAAACAATGCGATAAGCAAATTAAGATTGTGAGATCAGATAGAGGTGGAGAATATTATGGTAGATACACAGAAGATGGACAAGCACCAAGGCCATTTGCAAAGTTTCTTCAAGAACATAGGATTGTTGCCCAATACACCATGCCTAGTTCACCAGATCAAAATGGTGTGGCAGAAAAAAGAAACCGAATATTATTGGATATGGTGCGGAGTATACTTAACAGCTCCAAACTTCTTAAATCCTTGTGGGTTAAAGCACTTAAGACGGCAGCGTATATATTAAATCGAGTTCCAACTAAGGTTATTCCCAGAACACCTTTTGAATTACTAAAAGGTTAGAAACCGAGTTTGCGACATATGCGCGTTTAGGGATGTCCATCTGAAGTGAGAATTTATAATCCACAAGAAAAGAAACTGGGCCCAAGGACCATTAGTGGGTATTTTATTGGATACGCTGAAAGGTCTAAGGGTTACAAATTTTATTGTCCATCTCACATTACTAGGATTGTGGAATCAAGAAATGCAAAGTTTCTTGAAAATGACTTGATCAGTGAGAGCGATCAAACCAGAAACATTCTTTCTAAAAATAATCATTCAGAATCTCAACCTTCTACTTCAAGTGATAGATTGATTATTGTTTATAACACCCTTCAAGTACAAACTGATGTTGAACAACCAATCATTGAAGTTCTATAAATTGCTGATGATATTTCAATAGATCAAGTAGTTTAAGAATTGCCAAAAACTTTTAAACAACGAGTTGAACCTCATACTTCTTAAGAATATGATGGTACAACATTAAGAAGATCTATTAGACCAAAGAGATCAGGAATTCCTAATGATTATATTGTGTATTTACAAGAATATGACTATAATATTGGAGTCGAAAATGATCCCGAATCCTTTTCACAAGCCATGAGTTGCAAATAAACATAACTATGGTACAATGCCATGAAGGAAGAGATGAATTCTATAAAGAGTAACCAAGTTTGGGATCTTGTTGAGTTGCCTAATGGTGTAAAAGCCATTAGATGTAAATGGATCTTTAAAACAAAGAAAGACTCATTGGGCAATATTGAGAGATACAAGGAAAGACTCATTGCTAAAGGATTCACTTAGAAAGAAGGAGTTGATTACATGGAGACTTTCTCTCTTGTATTTAAGAAAGATTCCTTGCGTATTATTTTAGCATTAGTAGCCTATTTTAACTTAGAGTTGCAATAAATAGATGTGAAAACAACATTTCTCAATGGAGATCTAGAGGAAGAGGTTTACATGAAACAACCTAAAGGATTCCCCTCTAGTGATGGTGAGCAATTGGTTTGCAAGCTCAAGAAATCTATATATGGTTTAAAACAAGCATCCAACCAATGGTATTTGAAATTTCATAATGTAATTTCTTCATTCAGTTTTGTAGAAAACATTATGGATCAATGTATATACCAGAAGGTCAGTAGGAGCAAAATTTGTTTTCTTGTTTTATATATGGATGACATTTTGCTAGCAACTAATGATAAGGGTTTGCTATATGAGGTGAAACAATTCCTCTCTAAAACTTTTGATATGAAGGATATGGGTGAGGTATTTTATCTTATTGGCATTAAAATCTATAGAGACAGATTTCAAGGTATCTTGGGTCTGTCTCAGGAAACCTATATTAATAAAGTTTAAGAGAGATTTTGGATGAAGGATTATTCTCCAAGTGTAGCTCCTATTATGAAGGGTGATAGATTCAGTTTGAATCAATGTCCGAAGAACAATCTTGAAAAGGAACGAATAAAGAACATTCCATATGTTTCTATTATCGGAAGCCTTATTGATTAGTACTTAAAAGTGTATTTTTATCATGGTTTTATATCATCATTTTGCACTTGAAGTATCAATAACTCCTTAACTAAAATATGTTTTATAATAATATATCTAATAATATAAGATACCTTTAATTTGTGGTAAATGTTCATTTTAAATGCAGGCCTATTGACACAACTAAAAGGTTGATGCCTTCTCCCAAGTGTAAGAGTGTCGAAGTAATAAATAATCCGGCAAGACCAGGGTCGAACCACAGGGAGGTTAATTGTATAAATTATAAACAACAATTATAAACAACAATAATAGTAACAACAACAACAATAGTAATAGTAGCAATAATAATAATAATAATAATAATAATAATAGTAATATTAATAATAATAATAATAATAATAATAATAATAATAAAGAAAGAAAGAAAGAAATGGAGAAGAAGAAGAAAAAGATGAGAACTTTGAGATAAAATATTAATGTAAGGATTAAACAATAATAATAACAAATGTCAAGGTTAGAGGTTTCACTAATGGTATGTCAAACAAGTATAATATGAACTCTTATTATTCAATTGGAAACCACATATAAAGAAGGTTTCAATCAGATTATAGATTGTTAACATAATTACATTAGTCATCTTATTCAATTAATGCTAATACTTGTAAATCTCGTCAAGCATTCATGATTATAACTTATGTTAACAACAAATCAAGTTCCTTTCATAGCTCAGGTGTCGGTTATACCATACATTATGGGCTATGAAAGTGCCAAGCATTTGTTGTACCAAGTGTTATACAACATAAATCAAGATTAGTCATTTAACAAGCAAAGTATTAAAGAGTAAATAAGATAACAAATATAAAATATGTTAATATCAAGCATTAAAGTCAATTAAATTTACATTATACTTATTCTCACACCATTAGTGTAACCTTTTCACCTTGATATAATTAACTTAGTTAGACATAATGAAAGAAAGAAAAATAGATAAACAAAATAAGAAACATAAAATAAATAATTAAAATCTGAAAATATATTAAGAGTGCAGATAATATTTTTTAAGTTTTTTAAATTTAATAATTATATCAAGTCTAAATAAATTAAATCAGATAGTCATGCAAGGTTAAAGAATCTCGTAAATTTTCATTATATTATTAAATTAATTAAGTTTATGAAACCAGATTCTAAAATTTCATTAATCTTCTAGAAACAATATCATCATTTTTTTTACATTTTAAAAAATTAACATGTCCCGCGACATTGCGAAAACCAAGCTGTTTGTTGATGGTAATATTAATTCCATATTCTTGAAGAAACATAGAGCCCGCACAGCATGCTCGCCGGTCTCCTCCGCCATATCTACATAACAAGTGGCAGATAGCCACCGCCCTTTAATCTTTTGAAGCGCCATTCATTTATCATAGTCGCTTTACCACTTCTTTCTCTTTCTCCTTTCCAAATTGATATAAATGCTCAAAGGATGTCTTCTTTCCTCTTTTTTTTTTTAATGTTAGTAAGATAAAAAAATAAGAATTCAAAGCCCAATGATGACCGTAACAGAGAAGGACAATGAATTAGAGATGTTTTAAACGTGTTACAGTGTTTTTTAAAAAAATTAAAAACAATCTTTATTTTTTAAAATTAATTTTTTTATATTTTCATATCATTTTGGTTTTGATGTACTAATGTTATAATAGTTTTTTCAAAATAAAAAATATTTTTTTAATACATTTTTAAAAAAAACATTTTATAGTATAAAAACTACTATATTTGTAAACATCTTATTAATATTTTATAATACACTTGGGACACATGGCATGTGCAGGCATGGTACTTTAAAAATATATTTTTCTCGGGTCAACCGTATCTTTCTATGAAAACCGATTTCACCGAGTCAATTCAATTCAAACCATGTCAATCAGGCTAAAAAAATAAGTTTTGGGCCGTTTTAGGTCAAAACTGTCATTTTCGATCAAAACCGAGTCTATCTAGTCAATACTGGTCAAACCATGTCAACCAGGATAAAAAATAAGTTTCGGGTCAAAACCGAATCTACCAGGTCAATATGGGCCTCACCATGTTGACCGGGATAAAAAATAAGTTTTAGGTCATTTCGAGTCAAAATCATCATTTTCAATCAAAACAAAGTTCACTGGGTCAATATAGGTTCCACCATGTTGACCGAGATAAAAAATGAATTTTAAGCTATTTTTGGTCAAAACTATTATTTTTTGTCAGAAACCCGGTCCATCAAGTTGATACCCATATAAAAGATTTTTTTTTGTGTTCCAACATAATTTTCGGTAATTAAAATTGATTTTTAGCGGTTGAAACGAGCTTTTTCTAATACTAATTTTAGTTTTTAGTTTTACCACTATAAATATTTATTATTATATATAATAAAACAAAATCAATAATACAAAATTTTTGTCATAACAAGTGGAGTAATTTTACCGATGGTAGGCAAGACAGCTGTAACATTGAAATTTTTGCTTAAAGCAGATTGTGCCACTGTCATTGAGATTTTATGTCACCTCCTCATTCGTTATAAATAGTCAATGAAAATCAGCCAAGTTAATCACAGTCGAAGGATCAGTTCATCAGCTATACCACGGTTCAGAATCTTCAACTGCACCGATGTACCATGCTCGCGTTCACACCGTAGCAATATCTCAGACACTCTCTCTCCTCTCGCCGACGATCCTCTCTCTCTTATCTGATCTCCCATTTCCAGCCGTTTAAAGCCTCCGAACTACCACATAAAGGTTAATCACCGCCTCTGAAGAAAAACTCAGGCAGTTTTCATCTCTCTCTCAACCTCATCTAGTTGGAAAAAGGCCGTGATTTTCATCGGCCACCTGAATTTTCAAACCGATGATTCTCCCTCATCAGCCATCAACGGAAGTCGAAACCATCTTTATCAAAATCCTCTTCCTCAAATCTACCAGAATCAAACATTTTTTGGCCTAAAATCTAGCAGGAAAAATTCACCTCCTCCAACAGTAACCGCGCGTCAGTCACACGCGCCACTAGGGTCATTTTCATAATTTTTCAAGAAATTCAAAGGTATTTTAGTCTTTTACCTACACAATGGCACTCATGGAATTTTTTGGGGTTCCTAATGGTATTTTTGATATTTTTATATATATAAATACTTGTAAATTTTTTCTTGCATGTGAAAAAAATAAAACATACCAAAAATAAATATAAAAGGAATAACAACGCAGGTCCAACACCCATCTTGTCATGTCATTGTTCATGAGTTCAAAGCTTAATTCTCAAGTATGGTTATACCCATTTCTTAACGATATCAAAATAATTTTTGTTTTGTAAATGAATATTATTTGTCGACACATCTCTTTTATTTACAAAAAAGAACCTATGTCAAAAATTTAAATACCAAATATAGATTATGTTCATTATTTCTTTTGGTAACCCAAACGTAATTCTCATTTTTAGGGACAAACGTCAATATTTTAGACGAGTCTCCTATTTTTTAGGGACTGATGTTATTTTTTTGACGTGTCTCCTATGAATATTGTTTGTCGACTCGTCTCTTTTATTTACAGAAAAGGACCAATGTCAAAAATTTAAATATCAAATATGGATTATGTCCATTATTTCTTTTGGTAACCCAGACATAACTCTCCTTTTTAGGGTCAAATGCCAATAATTTAGACAAGTCTTCTATTTTTAGAGACTGATGTCATTTTTGACGTGTCTTCTATTTTTAGGGACCGACGTTAA
>NW_011501764.1:0-27504 GCF_000495115.2 Populus euphratica
AAACCAATTCCACGGATTTTAATTGATTTAGTTCTTCTCTAATATATTTTTGAGTTAAAGTTTTTCAACCTAAATGAGTTTTCCCTGAATTAGAAGGGCAAGCTATCTCAAAACATGTGTGCAAGTGAAGACTGGGGTGTCCGTAGCTAAATGAGTGGTTTCGCCTTTCTTCACGTGCATTTACTTTTCTTTTCTTCAAAAAAAAAAGAAAGTGTTATATAGGTAAAATATACACAAAACTCAAGCCTACTAGTAAAAAAAGAAATAGTTATTAAATAAATAATATTTAATAATTTCACTCTCTATAAGATTATTCAGTACAAATCATGCAATAAACTAAAACTATATAAAATTTCACTCTTTGGAAGAGGGTTTTTTTATTTTTTTTAAAATGGAATTTCACTCTTTAAAAGAGGTTTACTTTAAATTCTCCCTATTTTTAATGGAATTGAAGACATTTTATAATGTCATTTGATTATTTCGATTTTCTTTATTATTTTTGGTCTTCAAAGTTTATTTATAGTATTGTTGTATTTCAATTCCTAAATAAAGTAGAGGAGACAAGCCATCGAAAATAATCGTTATTTCGAGGCTATTTCGGACCACAATGGCTATTAAAGGGTGCATGGTGATGTATTGAATTCATTATTATCCACAAATACTTCCTTCGTGACTTGGATTTTGGTTAGATGGACGACGGAATACTTTACGCACCCTTAGAGGGCATGCTCGAGATTACGATAGTTATAATAGTTTGAAGTAGTATTTTTTATTTAAATATTGTATTAAAATAAAGTTTTTTTATTTTTTAAAAATTATTTTTTATATCAAATTTTAAAAAATAAAATAAAAATCATTTTAAATAAAAAAATTTAAAATTTTTAAGACCCAGTTTGCATTTCTAAAAACATTCTAAAAATCAATGGCTTTGATAAATTAATATAGAATAAATAAACTTTGAAAAATAACACCCTAGAGCTCCCCAAGTGCGGTGTTTTTTCTTATTAAAAAAATTATAATTTATAACTATTATAATTAAACAAACAAAAGTTTCACGGTTAGCTTAGCTTAGTGGTTGATTTGTTTTTTTTTTTCTTGTATTTTTAAATTGCTTTGATATATTAATATTAAGAAAAATTGATTTGATATATTAATATTAAAAATAAAATTTTAAAATAAAAAATTATTTTAATATATTTACAATAAAAATACTTTAAAATTAATCATCTCAAACTCTCCCAAACAAAATTATTTAAAAGAAGCATACGATTATTATTTTTAAAATACAACGCTTATTAATCATCTCAAACTCTCCCAAAAAAAATTATTTAAAAGAAGCATACGATTATTTTTTTTATAAAAAAACCTTAGTTCTCTCACCTACAATTTCTATAAACCATAATTTCCACCTGTGATTTCTTAAAAGCTTGCAGTGGGAAGTGTGTGTTTTCCTGGCATGCTTTTTGAAAAAAAAAAAATCACCTGTGCTTGTTTGCTATATTTATTTAATTGTGCTAATTTTTTTTTTTTTTAAAGAAGAAGAAATAATTCGCTATTTGGAGTAATAAATGGTTGTTCAGTTTCATCTCTTTTTTGTTGCTTTTTATACACAACTTTATATATAACGGGCCTAGTGCACCTTGGGCAAGCCCTCACAGGATGGGCTAATTAAGCCCAGTATTGCATGGGCTCCTATTGATCACCATTGGCCCAACAAGACAAATGTAGGCCGCAGTAGACGCGGGCCCATAAATAACCTCAGTAAACAAACCCACATATTTCCTCTCCTGTCGGTCTAGAAGCATACGCGTCACCCATATATCCTAATTAGCTGACGAACTGACAAGTGTTTTATTTTTATTTTGTTTATCGAAAAAAGAAAAGTAAACTAAGGGAATAAAGTCATAAACGATAAAAACATCATTCAAAAAAAAAAAAAAAAAGATAGATGCCCATGCTTCTTATGTTTATGCATGTGTCTCTATCCCTCCCAGCAGGAGTAATAGCGTATGGTTTCCGCAATTGTTCGCCCCCTCTTAAGCGTCTTTTAGCTCACAGGAACACCACCAACCTTCACCATTACCATCATCTTCGCCGTCGTAACAACACTATTCCACCTCAACTTAACACTCTCTTCTCTTTTAATTTTTTCCCAAGCAACCTTAATTGTCTACTCACGGGTAATTCTCTTTTTTTCAGGATGGAGGTAAAACACTATTCTCTCTTTTTATGTCCTTTATGTGTTTTGAGTGTTAATAAATGATGGACCATCTACTAAAGTAGAGAAATGATTGTTTTTGTGGTTGTATTACAACAAAGTAGTGAGCTTTATTCTTTTTAGCTATTTTGTTGAATTTAATATTTTGTTTGTTTGATGTTTTCGGAATCTTATGTTTTTAATGGATTTTTTTTTTGAAGTATAGAAATGAGCTATTGTGTTTGTATCAGGAGAAATACATGAAATTGTTTTTTTTGTTTTGAGATACACACATATTTATAAAATATAGTGGTCTATTTTTCTTGTTGATCACTACTTTCTGTGAATTTGTTGATGTGTATTTTCTTCCTTTTCAAATTTTCTTTCTTTTCCCATAAAACCTTACTATTTTCATTACTGAATTGATGGGTTGCTATGTTCACATTTGATTTCTCTAGTGACGAATTTGTCTTGTAATAGAATTCATATGATCTGGAGTTGTAATGCCGGGGCATTGTTCCTTAAAATTGGCTATCGAATGGTTTGACAGGCAAAGTTGGTTGGTAGGGCGAACTAAAATTCATTCGCTAATCACTTTGTTTAGAATGCAAGTAGAAATGCAACGCAGTGGTTATGAGTAAGTTTAGGCAACACTTTTAAGTTATACTGTTCTCAACAGAAAGATAAAAGTATCCCTCATGCAGGTTGGTTTCAGCTATGGCTGCTTGACTCATCACCAAATACATTTTTAGGTTTTGAAACAATAGAATCCAAGGGCTTTGAGTTTTTACTTGAAGTATCTTTAAAAAATAGTTCTTGATAAAGTTGTAGAAAATAGGATTTGATGGGTTTGCTTATGCACAAAAGTATGGTGACTTCAGATTGTTGTCTTGTGAAAGAACTTGTTGAGATGAGTTCTCAATAAATTCCAACCCTTTTTGGGATGTTTGAGGCACATAATTTCAGGGAAATCTATTTCAAGTTCGGTGAACATACTATGTCCAAATAGCTTTTGCTATTGGGGCTCATTACTTTTTTACTAGGGGTACACAATTTTGCACTAGCCCAGGTTCTTTAGACCTAAAAAGTCAGCCCATAGCCATCTCTGATGTGGAGGTTAATCATGAGAAGATATTTCCTTCGAAAATATCAGCTCCATGCTATCTACCCGAGGTTAATGCATTCTTGTGTCTGCCTTGTAAATAGTGGTGTTTATTGCCATGCTTCCTGGTTGCAGCAGCGCTGCTGATATCAGCTGCTCTTATCTATATATGAAGAATTGAGCTTTTATGTGGTTATCTGTATATGAATGATTTGTGCATCCTGTTAGACATGAGTGTTATCATATTTTCGTTGGAATAATGCTTTAAACATTCCTTTCGGCAATTTCCAGCGATTCTGGTCTGGGAGTAGCATCAATAAAAATAAAGCATTGGTGGAGCATTTGCAGAATTGTGGAACGATCAGTTCTAGAAAGGTCTCTGAAGTAATGGAAACAATCGACAGGGCTTTGTTTGTCCCAGCTGGTACGCCTGCTTATGTTGACATTCCCATGGCAATAGGTTACAATGCCACCATTTCTGCTCCTCATATGCATGCAACTTGCCTGCAGTTGTTGGAGGAGAATTTGAAGTCTGGCATGCATGTCCTGGATGTTGGCTCAGGTTCTATTCTCATGCATCCATTATTTTTCCCACCTGCAAAAAATCTTTCAAACTGCTTGATAAATTACTTTTACCAACTGTTTCTCAGGGCTGGGTGTATAGGACCCCTGAAGAGTTAGTGTTAACCCACAAACATGATGATTTTAGCTGTGTGAAATAACTAGGCATTAAGCATATAAAAATATTGGATAATGCTTTAGTTTGTGATGCTGAACAAGTTTAGGATCTTAATCTGTGTGACCAGATATTCCTAGTTTGATCTAAGCAGGGTTTCGAAACAGTAAGGGAATTTTGATTTACAAATCCTGATTCATCAAGGAAGTGGACTATAACTAGTAAATTTTTAACCACAAAAAGCAAAGCAACTTTAGAAATCTGTTTTAATTTGCTCATTTTCTCTAAATTGTTTCGATTGCTTTTTACTACAGTCCATTGAACTCAATGGTCTTGATTATTGTCTCCAGCTGTGCAAGCTTTTGGGAGACTGCAGGGATATTACTAACTTGTAAACTTGTTCAACAAATCAGCATGCTTAGCATGGCTGTAATGCAGTAGATTCTTTTAGAAAAATGCGAGTCACATGAATTTATTGTTCTAAAAAGTTTCTCTCTGCATGCAATCTAATCCTGTGTCTCTCACTTTGTTTACTTTTGAAGGGACTGGGTACTTGACAGCATGCTTTGCTCTGATGGTTGGACCACAAGGTCGTGCTGTTGGTGTAGAACATATTCCAGAGCTGGTTGATTCTTCCATAAAGAATATCAAGAAAAGCGCAGCAGCTCCATTGTTGAAAGAAGGTTCCCTCTCAGTTCATGTTGGTGGTATGTTTTGAACCTTGCAAATAATAATATGTTTTCCTACAACATATTAAATGTTTTGTAGGCTAATCTATTGGCAGCAACAGAGCAATAACTTTAGATTTTCACGTCACTTATTAAGGTGAAGATTATTGGGAAAAAGGGCAAATTGTAGTAGGAATTCATACGGAAGTCTTCTTTTTTAATTTTTGTTAGTGTTCTATATCCTGTAAGTAAAGCTCATTGAGAATGGATTTCCCTGACAGTTTTTGTTTGTTTAACTTGATGTGCTTGCTGAAACACGTTGAATTCTCCACTGATAAATTTTCCAAAAGAAACCAGCTTAAAAAAATGTTAGTAACTAAGCTCTGATGCTAATGTTGCTATCTGTAGATGGAAGACAAGGTTGGCCAGAGTTTGCTCCATATGATGCCATTCATGTTGGGGCAGCGGCACCAGAAATCCCACAGCCACTTCTTGATCAGTTGAAACCTGGTGGCAGGATGGTGATTCCGGTTGGTAACATGTTCCAGGATTTGAAAGTGATTGACAAGAATGAGGATGGTTCCATTAGTGTTCGTAGTGAAACTTCTGTCCGTTATGTCCCTCTAACGAGTAAAGATGCCCAATTGCGGGGTTATTAGGCGCCCTATTGCGGGGTTTTCGGATGTCTTTTTTTGTAGGTGAAGTGCTGGTTCCACCAGAGTGTTGTTTTGGATTTGTGCGTATGTACGAGATTCTGTCAAGCATGGTTTTGACAAACCCTCCTAAGCTCCTGCATTGATGGAGTTGTAAATAGTAGATGCTGATCATCTTATGTTTATATCATCTCATTTCAAGACCTTCAGCTTACTTTTCAGAGCAAGCATCTGTTTGTGCATCTATTATGACAGGTCGTCCTTAGTAGTTGCCTTTCCAGTTGACAGGCATTACCCGCAACATGATTAAATTTCCTGTCCTAATTTGCAGCGGAACTTCAGGCATGATTTTACTCGGAGAAGAGCTGGCTTAGCACTCAAAGAAAAAAGTTCAGTTAGCTTGCCTTTCCCTTTTTCATGGGTGTCCGATTTGATATTACTAGTAGTATCCATATTTCAATTGGAATCACTAAACTCATATAGAGCTTCTTGTTAGTTGTTTTTCGAAATAATATATATATATATATATATATATTTTAAATTTATATTTTATATCTGATAAGTGGATGTTTAAAATATCTAAAAATATCAGTATAGTAAAATTATTTTTTATTAAATCTTAATTAAGGTGGTTCTTTAAAGATGAATCCATAATTTTTTTTTATAGAGAAGCACAAATGCCCAGAATAAAAACAGGTACAAACCATGTCACCAGCAAGCACTGAGAATAGCCAGTCAATGAAACCAAGTTTTAAGTCAAACGTCCTCGTTGAAAAGCTTGGCCTAACAAAATTCAGTACCCAGTTACTAGTTTCATTTTCTCAGACTTGATGCTGTGCCAACAAATTAAATATTATCTCATAGAGCCCAATGTACTCGAATTTGCGCAACAATTTTTAAGGAACTAGTTAAGACAGTTCAAGTACAAAACTCCTAGTGAGCTTCGCTTCCCATGCAACTGGCTAAAAAAATTAATACCACAAAACTGAAGAAAAAAACAGCAAAAGAAGGGTGGGGGGCATCTATTTAATTCATATTACTTCAAAAGGTGCGCCTTGGTCTTTCTTCAGCAACATTTACCCTGATTGGTCTCCCATCCAGATTCTGCAAAACCAGAAGCTCATGTATATCATGGAACAGAAACTTGAAGGGCACTTATACAATAGACAAAGAACTGATCTAATGTTTCATCTATTTGTTCTCCAAACTATAAGTTCATGATATTGAAATAAATTGATGGCAATCTTCTAAATATAATCCGAAGCTCCAAATCATCAGCCGCCTATCTTTCATTCTTTCTTTGTTTTACTTGCATGAATCAACCATGCTTATAGTGCGATTAGTTTCTTTTCCACATACAAAAATTATGAATCTAAAAAATTCAGCATTGTATTCCACAATAGTAAGCACTTCTCATACCTGTCCATCAAGTGCAGCTATGGCATCATTCAACTCGTTCTCCGTGGACATAGTTACAAAGCCAAAACCACGTGAACGGCCAGTCTCCCTGTCAAAAACCACCCGAGCACTCACTACTTTACCATGCTCGCTGAAAATTTGCTCCAGGCGGCCACTATCCACATCCCATGGCAGGTTGCCCACATAGATTCTATACCCAGGTTCAGACACACGAGGAGGACGCTCAGGCCTTGATCCTCTAGGAGCTGCCTTATTTACAGTTAGAAGCCTTCCATCTAAATCCTGTTCAATATAGAATCAAAAAGAAAACAGCTTGGTTAATGGGAAAATATTCATGGTAAGATTTGAAGATTTCATATCAGTTATGAACTGATTAACAAGCAGAACATCTACCACCAATGTTAATCTTAAGAATCAACTCTAACAAAGAGTAATGGCAAAGCATAATACACCATGCCCAGTATGATGGCAATTCTCAGGCAAAGATGGGGCGCAGGACTATTGATGCAGTTGTAATTTTATTCTCTTCGAACAATCCCATAACCAAGGATACTTTCTCAATAAATAACATGCTTGTTTTACTAGATAAGCAAGTTCTCAACCTTTCCAGTAGTATTACAGAGTTAAACAGCATGTTGTGCAAAAATCACATGAAACTGAAAGATTACAGCATAGCTTTATGAAAACAACAAGCTCCAACTGAAAACAGTGGACAAACTCAAAAAAAAAAAAAAAAAAAAGAAGCAAAAGGTTTGTGGCCAACAATATTTTTCCTGTAAACTCTAATTAGCATTATCATGTCCTATTTCCACACCAATTCGTTATTATTTGCAATGTACACCACCCTTATTTGCAAATAAAGTGGACTCGCCAAACAAAATTGCTTTCGGGTATCACGACATTCTGTCTGATTGTATATTCAGATGATCTAACACACCACTCTCAACTCTCTTCACTGTTGCTACTTTCACTTCTAAACCCAAGAAACTCCTGCCACCATGTCACATGCTGCAATTGAACTGTCTCTTTAATAAACAGTTAGATTTTATTTTTGTTGCCTCCTACTCAAGCAACCACAATTCTTGTTCACAATTTAGCATTACTTATGCAACTGCTTGAATTTCAGTCATATGAGAATCCCACCTCAGCAACCAATAACAGTTCAAACAGCACATCTTGTAAAATATCTTTCTGTGCTGCCCATTTCATAAAATCCCTCACGCTCTCCATCCAATTCCATTAAATAAAAATCATCTCAGACCCTCAAGACTATCCATGACATGTAACGTGTTTTTCTACTCAGTGAGGCAAACCAGACAACTCACCCTTACAAAATCAAAAGCTATCCAATTACGAATAACAAGTCTTTCTACCCTGTGAGGAACATCCAGACATCCTTACTCCAACTTGATCAAAGGCTATATGATTCCCATTTTCTATAGCAGATATACTCAATGCAACTATTCTCCTGAAAGTAATGTTACTTCATCTCCTATAATTAACATCTTTATTTGAACCCCACATGAATTTTATCTTCAAAATGAAAAAAAAACAGTAACATTACACAACCAAAAAAAATAATTCTCTTCTCATATTATACAAAATACTCAGCCATCCGAACCTAACAGGTTGCTCAATCAGCAATGACACTTCCAAAAATCCAGCATCTTTCTTCTTCTAGCCATAAAGGCATAGAAACGACATCTCCCACTCTGCCCACTCCCTTTCACTCATTTCTAGCAACTATCATAAGTTTATATATAGTTTTAAATCGTCCCAAACCACACGTAGCCAAAAGTTTTTTTAAAAAAAATATAGGAAGAAACTTACATAACGATGAAGCATTTCCACAGCCTTTTCGGATTCCTCAACAGTACTCATCGTCACAAACCCAAACCCACGACTTGTATCAGTTTCCCTGTTGTAAATAACCTACAACACCACAAAAAATACCTCCATAAAACCCTTGAAACACTCTAAAACAAAAAAAAAAAGCAAGTGCATTTATTTACCTCAGCAATCTCAACAGTTCCAGCTTGTTCAAACAACATAGCCAACTTCTCACTGTCAACATCATAAGGCAAGTTCCCTACAAAAATCTTAGCTTCCTCTGGTGGCTCTACAAATCCCCCCTCGTCACCACTCTCTCCTTCACCTCTAATAGCTTCGGTAGCAGCTGCATCCTCTCCTTCAGCCTCCCAATCAGATACTCTACCTTCAAAATCATTACTTTCTTCATTTACCCAATTGGATTCTCCTTGTTCTTCTTGCTCCGATTCAGTTAAAGTGATAGTGGTGTTGTCTTCTTCTTCTTGTTGAGCCCAATCCGAGGTCTGAGTTACAAACGGGATTGTTAAGGAGAAATGGGTTTTGGGTTTTAGAGAGAAAGGTGATAGAGAGGGGGGGTATGAGAGCTGGAGCTTGCTGGGTCTTTGTGATATAGGGAGAGATTTAAGTGGGGGTTTCGAAGTGAAAGTTGAAGGGAGTGAACAGAGGCATGTTTCTGCCATTAAGAGGGGCTTGAAGGTGAAAGCAGATGCAGCAGACATTTTGAGAGAGAAATAGAGAGAGGAGGGGAGAGCTGGAATAGGAGAGGAGTGGAGGGGGTTCAGAGGGGTTGAGGATAAGAGGCAGACTGGGAAGAGGAGAGGGTTTTTAAGAGGAGGCAACTTTATTTCTTTATTTCTTTTAATTATTTTTATGGACTGAACTTTTGGGCCTCTTGGATTAGGTAATGGGCTTTCTCAAGATATTTTATGGAATTGGAGGGCTGTCTTTTTTAACAGACGACTTGTCATTTAAGTTGAAGACCAGCAGATAAGCAGTATGACAATTGACTATGACATGGTGTAGCAGGTCCAACGGTGCACAGAAAAGCTTAGCTAGCATTTATATTTGATTATGAGAAAATATGTTTTGGTGTTTTAATCCTGGGTGGTAAAAAGCTTAATTGTGTTCTTTTTTTAATTTAGTATTGAAATGAGAGATGAGTTTAATATAAAAATTATAATGGTTAATGATAGAGTTAGGTTTAAGAAAGTGATACTATACCCTAACATATTCATTAAAAATTATTCAAAATTTTTTATGTATGATATTACTATTTTGTGTCAAAAGCTCAGGGATATTTCTAATATTTTATATATGAGCTTAGGAAACTACAAGACCATTATAGTTGTTTATATTAGCATTTATGGTGACATAATTTTTAGAGAGATAAGTTTATAGCACTCCGTGACAAAAATATAAATTCTCCTATATTATAAGAAATGTGTTCAAGAATTAGTGTATTCTCATGTCTAAGTCTTTTGCGATAAAGAGCATCTGAACAAAATTAAAACCCAAAAGAAGATTGATGATAATAATCATTCTTATAAATAGGGTTTGTTAAAGAGTGTTTATTCTTTTAAAGAGTTGGAATATCATGTCTTAGGTTAACTTTGTAGACCTATTATATGTAATAAATTTAGAGTTGTGTTGTGTTTGAGTGTGAAGTTGTTCTTATATTGTTAAAACAATATTATTGAGTATTTATACTTGATGGAAGAGTTGTTAGAGATCTAGAGGGGTTGCATTTTCCATGGTAGGGAGGTTAAGTATTTTCTCATGTTCTAAAGTTTTGTCAGTCATTAAAAAAATTTTGGTGAGAAATAAAATGAAAATGAATTAGCCTTTTGTTTTGGTTTCTACAAACAAGATTATTGATAAAGTCAATGAAAAATTTCACAAATAAATTGAGCTTTTTCTAGTTGTATCTTAAGCTCATGAGATGATTTCTCAAGATGTTCCTGAAAAACCAATCCCTCGTGGGAATAGGGGACACTCCAATACATAAGTTAATAAATGTATGAAGAGAGAATAATGTGTAGAAAAATAAAAATAAAAATAAAAAAAGTTTAGGGAGTAGAAATTTTTTTGAAATGGTATAAGCTAGTCACTTTATTTGTTATATGATTAGAGGCACCTGAATCAGTGATTCAAAAATTATACACAATACTAGCAACTAAAATAATTTTAAATGCAGTCAAAATACCTTTTAAATTCTCTTGTGATAGATAAGTAGAGCTTGTTAGGAAGCCAACAAACTTACCAAGAAGAGTCGTGGAATCTGAATTGCTCGACACTGTCAAGCTAACATCACTTTTTTTCTTAAGATAAGTAGCAAAATCATTAAGAAGGGCAGTCGGGTTGGTAGAAAAATCTACCATACTACTCGAAGAAGAATTATTAATAGGATGAGTAGCAATATAAGCTCTACGTTCATAGCCCTTTTAGAATCTCTCTCTTTCTCTCTTTTTTCAAAATTAGGCTTCAACTATAAATGAAGGATCTTGCACTGCCCGATTGTGTGTCCAAGATTATGACAATAATTTCACTTCAAATCTGGTCACTTCCCTTTATAAGGTTTGGTATTCCTCATTTATCTAGTAACAACATAGGTATAAGTTTCTGGCAGAGTGATTTTTAGCTCTAAATTCATGACCTTGTTATAAGGTTCTTCTCGTTAAATGGTAACACATATACTTGTAAGAGATGAGAGATCAGAATTCATAAGAACTTAACTGTAAAGGTTTTCATAATCTAGACCAAAACTAGATAACAATTAAAAAATCTTGTGTTTCTTATCTTGTTTTTTCAACATGATAGCATCAATAGTGTGAGGATGATATAATGCAAGTTAACTCTATATACGCTTCAACATTCCAAACAATTATATATAAGTCTTGGCATCTTGCTGCAGATTAGCAAGATCCCTTTTGATTTGAAAAACATGTGCTCTATTGTTTTGATTTCTATACATTTCTTTCATAGCCTCTTAAAGATCCAATGAAGATTTCAAATAGCTGCATCTTTCATCAATATTGTTCTTTATATAAATTAGTAACTAAGACATAATAAGTTGATCATTGCATTATAGGTTTGTGAGGAAGGATCATAGGGTTTAATATGGTCATTAACGACACGACTAAAAGATTGATGTCTTCTCTCAAGTGCAGGAGTATCAAAGTAATAAATAACCTGGCAAGACCGGGCTCGAACCACAGGGAGGTTAATTGTACAAATTATAAACAACAACAACAATAACAACAATAACAACAATAATATTAGTAGCAATAACAATAATAATAATAATAATACTAGTAGTAGTAGTAGTAGTAGTAGTAGTAGTAGTAGTAAAGAAAAAGATGAGAACTTTGAGATGGAATATTAATGTAAGGATTAAATAATGATAACAATAAATGTCAAGGTTAGAGGATCCACTAATGGTATGTCAAACAAGTATAGTATAAACTCTTATTATTCAATTGAAAACCACACACAAAGGAGGTTCCAATCAGATTATAGATTGTTAAAATGATTATATTAGTCATCTTATTCTATTAATGCTAATACTTGTAAATCTCGTCAAGCATTTATGATTATAACTTATGTTAATAACAAATCAAGTTCCTTTCATAGCTCAAGTGTCAGTTATACCATACAATATGGGCTATGAAAGTGTCAAACATTTGTTGTACCAAGTGTTATACAACATAAATCAAGATTAGTCATTTAACAAGCAAAGTATTAAAGAGTGAACAAGATAACAAATATAAAACATGTTAGTATCAAACATTAAAGTCCATATTGAATTTACATTATACTTATTCTTACACCATTAATGTAACATTTTCATCTTGACATAATAAACTTAGCTAAATATAATGAAAGAAAGAAAAATAAATAAACAAAATAAGAACATAAATAAGATAAAAGTTAACTAAGTAAATGAAAGGCATAAACTTACTTTATATTAATGAAAGCAAAGCATAAACATTATAAAAAATACAAAGAGAGAAAACAAGAGCATGATCTTGATCTGGAAACCAAGATGTCTAAATGCATGGCAAATGCCTCTTTTTATAGGCCAAAATTGGAAACTATTAATTTGATGACTAATTGATGAGTGGGTGACCAACTCTTGACTTGGTGACAATCCTTATCTTCTCTTGTCTGCCCAAAACGTTATTGATAACGTCAAAATTAGAACCACTTAAAAACATAAAAGTTGTAAGCAATTGTCTCAGTTATCTTGTGTAAAAACTTTAGATCATGTAGACTTCTAAAACTCCAGATATGGGTCAAACACTGAATAGTGCTCGGGCTGGAGGACAGATTCAGACTTCTTTATTGTTGCTCCAATTTGGACTTGAAAATAACCTTTTTAGATCTTGGGCTCCATATAAAAGTTGTAGTTCTATATCTTACCTTTCCATCCATATAAAGTAAGCCTAAATCTGAGATTTACAGCTCCAGATATGACCCAATTATCGAACAGTATTTCGGTTTAGACTGCACCGGCATCTCTATTCTAAGTTTGGCCATCTCTTTATCATTTCAATTTCAGCTTTTAAATTCATCAATCAATCCTTTCATTTATATGATAGGCCTGCATTTAAAATAAACATTTACTATAAATTAAAGGTATCTTATATTATTAGATATGTTATTATAAAGCATGCTTTAATTAAGGAGTTATTGATACTTCAAGTGTAAAATAATGATATAAAACCTTGATAAAAATACACTTTTAAGTTCTAATTAATTAACATAACTAAGTTTGGACCTTTTACTGAGAGCAATTATCATAGCTTTGATTAAGGAAGATAGTTAAACTCATTCGACAGTATATTGAGCCTAGACATTAGTTTGGATTATTTGGTTCTTCTTTCAAAGTATTAGAAGGCTTGTTAATGCCATTAATACCAACAAACTTAAAAGAGTTTTTCATAGTAAACTTTAAATAAAATAGAGGTTAATCAAAATCTACTCTAATACCATGAAAAAAAGAGTGGAATAGAGTTGTTAATATTATGTATTGTATTGTATATATACATATAAAGAATAAGAGATTAAGAAAAGAAAAGGTGCTAAGAATCTTTTTTCTGTAACCTTGACATATCTTTCTCCTACAATATTGACATATTAAGTATGCATATCAATCTTTAAAGAATCTGTGTATATTTAACTTTCCTTCAATAATATACAAGGACATCCACATTCATATTAAAAAAAATAAAATCCTTACAATCTCTTGTAGGATTTAAATTAAAGTTAATTATTTTCTGTTTGATTTGATTTTTATTAAAAAAATAACTAAAACCAGTTTTTTTTTAAAAAAAAAAAAGAAACCAAAACTGGTTCAAACAAACCAGTTTCGATTATTTTGAGGAAAAAACCGATTCAAACCAATTTAGCTTAGTTTTTTTAGTTTAACTCGGTTTTTCGGAAAAGTTGAAGAAAACAAAAATTGGTCTAAGTTTTATCATAATATCCTCAAAAAAATCTTGCTTTCTTTTCTCTTAATATATCCAGACAAGTAAAACAATATTTCTCTCACTTTCTTAAACCAAAAAGTAAAAGAAAAAATTCCCTTCTCTTCTATTTTTTCTTAGTTTAATTTCCCTTTTTCCCCTAACAATTTCTAATTTCCATACAAACTGTAGTTGATTAATCCTAATTAATTTGTTTTGCTGAACTATACGGACTAAGTTATAAATTACACTAGTTCATATCAATCTTACGAATCAAAAAACGAATTGCTTGTATTTGGTCTCCAACTGGACCCTGAATAAGCATTGGAATGGAAACAAAATATTTTGGTGAAACCTTAAGAAAGAGGAGACTTAAACAACAGACAGCACTGCAACAATCATAGTATTTAATCAAAATACGTCTGCAACTACTAATCAAGGCTGTCGGCTATGAAACCAGGCTGATCAAACTACATAGCTAATCAGGATGGCTAATGGCAATGAAGATGGAAAACTGTTTTATTTACAGGGCAAAAGATCTTGTGAAAACTCCTTCCATCTGATCTCTCATCCATAGACATAACTGCAATGAACTTGGAGTTGCAATAATGACAACTGAGAGATAATGTCTTGTGACAAGTACTGAATCTTTTTTTTTTTTCGGTTCTTTCGAAGAATGCCAGTAGATACCATTTAATAGAGCTTTATTCTGGTGTGGATGGTGCTGCGACAAATGGGGCATGACTGGAGATCTTGACCACAGTCACAGCATGTCTGCAATTTAAATAAAGCTTAACATAAGATGCATCCTATCTATATGCTAGAGAGATATAGAGAGAGAAATATATTTACCTGATGTCCACAACCGAAGGCCATATCCTTAGGGTCGGCGAGGCAAATGGGACAAAGCTGCTCATGTCAAGAAGTACAAATTCATTACTCTCACTTCGGATAAAACATTGTAATCTTGATCCAAGAGCAAATGCACTAGCAAGACTATAATCAGGAAGCTAGCACAAAGTGAAACGAAAGAAGTCTTTTAAATATTAATTCAGCAACAGAAGGGTATGAAACTGTGAGTACATGATTATCAGAAGCAGAACTTGCAGGAAGTGCTGTGCCAACCACATCATGTCTGCCAGAAGAAGATGCACTTGGACGAGTGCTGCTTGATTGGGCAGGTTTTGGTTTTCTGAATGAAGTTGAACCAGCACCATACTGGGGAGGGGGAAGAGGAACCCTATCTATAGCCTTCCCTTTAGTAGCACTGATAAAGCAATGAAATAAAATACAATTTGCATTCTGCATTTCAAGGGCAGTATAAACCTTCTGCGAAGTGTAGAGAAGTTGAAAGTTACCCCATAATATTAAGCTCTAGCGTTGCTTTATACTGAGAAGGTATTTCCATCAAAGCAGCAAGAGAAAACTCCGCTTCTTTTCTGGGTCGGTCCATGTTCTTTGACATTATTTCTGTAAAATTCACAAACTACAAAAGGTAGCATTTTCCCAGTTTAGCACCTACCAAGTACAAGTTAGGGAACCACAAAACTTGCAAATAAAAGTGAAGATAAAAACTTCTTGCCTGGAAATTGTCAAATGCCCGAGCAGGGATGTTATCATCAAATTCCTTCATCATGTCCCAGGGTCCATCTCCAACCCCAACTAATATAATGGACAAGGGGTACTCACTGGAAACTAACAAGTACATCAAAACAGGTTATGGGAAAGAAAAAATTACTTACGTGACAAGGCTAAACATTTTACCTTGCTTTCACAATTGCTTCAACTGTTCTCTTTTCCTGCGGGCTTAGATGGCCATGCTCAGTGTCAACACTTCTTGTCACCTGTGGCAACCCATAGATCATGTAATCAATCTCAAATAGATGAAATAAAAGTGACCATGTGTGAAATTTGGACAACATATTTTGATGTTGAAAGTAATAGATATTGAGTTTGGAAGAAATTTTAATCAGAGTTGCTATAATTCTAGTTTTTTGAGGTCCAAACACCAAACCTAGTAATAATAAGAGATCTCACTTGCTTTATGATTTTTCTGGAAATAATAATCCCTTTGGTCAATCAGGAAACTCATCTGAGTTATTCATTAGGATGTTTGGTAAGACCAGCTATAAAACCTGAGTTGCTGCCTGATGCGCTAAACAGCTAAATTCCACAAACAAAATAACCAGACAAGAAACTCTGGCATTGCCATTGAACCATTGGTCCAGTGATTAAGGACTTAAAAGCTGAGACTTAATGGTTAAAGTGCCATTTCAAATCACCCCAACTGGAAAATATTCAAAAGAAAAAAGAAAACAAACAAAAAGAAACTCTTACAATTCTTCTTTTGATCATATTTCCCTGAACATAATATATTCCACTAACAGCAAGAATGCTCAGTTAAAAAACATGAGACTTGAAATACAGCTTTCTCGCCTGAAACTACATCTTTAATAGAAGTTTATGGCCAGCAATCAAACTTACAATTACACTAGAACAAAGTAGTATCTTTTCTAATTATTTCAAATGCAATGCAGTTGAAACCAATTCTACAGAAGGTTTGAAATGTCATATATTCAAATGGGATTAAAAGGGTGAAAAATTCATATCAGTTGCACACTTATGCTGGTGACTCATCGCAAACTATGAAATATATATATATATATATATATATAAAACAATTACCTGTCCATCAGCTATTATAAGTAAAACATGGTACTGGCCACCACTTCGCTCAACTATAGTAATAGCCATTTCAATGACAGGAGCAAAAGATGTTGGTCCTATCACAAAACAAAAAAGTGAGAGAAATCAGCAAGCAGAAATGCAACTGAGAAAGAAGCTAAAGAAGGGGGTTAAATTTGCAACCTGCAAGTCGTAGACAGGGGACCAATTCTCTATAGCGTCTCAAAACTTCTTCAAATCCATTACAAAACCTCTCATCCGGATAAAAACTGAAAACTTCTTGGTCATGTGTTGATGCTGATATTTCATAGAATTATATTTATAAGTTATAATGAGGATTAAAACTTTTAACTGTCAATGCACGCTTGTTCTGAGAAATACCATCTCCAAACCCAAAACAGGGTATTAAGTTATCCTCATCAAAGGAAGATAGTGTTTTTCCTATGATATATATTGCTTGTTCATAAGGATTTTGATCATCCCCAATGTGATGCAAGCTTCTGTGGCTGAATGACCTTGCACCTAATATTTAAGCAGGCTAACAAATTAATGCAAGTTGGAAAAAGAAAACACCAAAGAGCTTGAATCTGCACGTTTGAGGTCAAACCTGTCCACTCATTGCTTTTTGTGAAATCAATACCCACAATAAGATTTGAAGACTCTAAGCCAGCACGTGCCAGGGCTTCAGTAACCTGTGAACAGGTTGATTGTGGCACAAGATCACTCTTTGTAGCAATAAAATGTTATCATAATTAACATCAGAAAGTTGATATTTAGTTATTTTCATAAGAGATTAATATCTTGGTTTTGATAGAGTGATTCAACCTGTCACTGGTAATAGTAAAAAACATAGAATAAAATAAAAATCCCAGCTTCAAGCAAATTTTCTTCCAAGCGAAGCAAATCTAAAACACATTCTCAATGGTAACATCTTCCATAGTTTCCAACAACTATTTAGTTAGGTCGTCCACAACTATAGCATGGAAATGATGATATGCAGAGTAATAAGAAATAATATTTCACCTGCACCAGGCTATTGTAATTATCATCTATCTTTGAATACTTTCTCTCCAACCTCCTAGAATTTGGTGCTGGATCACCATAGCTCTGAGGTGGGGGTGCATAGTGCTGGTATTGCATATATTCTTGGCCTGGTTGAGCATATGGTGACTGGGGATAGCTGTGATGGCTCCATGAGTGTGAACTAGAAGGATGGCGAGAGCTTGAACGTCTGGAGAGTATCCCACCCATTAATGCTATAAACTATCAATTATCTGCAACTCCAACGAATGCAAAAACAATTCACTCCCCGAATAGAAGAAAATGAAAAATTCGTCATAATGGGAACTGAGTAGAACAGGTCCTTCAGAAACTTTTTGTTCTCAAGCTTTCTTCATATGAATAAAATACTTTTCTATTCATTTAAAAGTCTTAAAGTCTATGATAAGACTAAAACAAATTCTAAGAAACGACTTGAGAAAAAATATAATAGAAAGCCAATTGAACTCCTGATTATACGATTAATTTCCCTTTTAGTCCCTCAACTACATTGTTTAGAAACAAAATATTGTTTCAGGAAGAAAATGTTTCCAATAGCCACAAGCAACAAATTTCTAGGAAAGCAAGTATTAGCTCATAGTTTCAGAGGCTGAAATTCAACAAAATGAATTTGAATTCGAGGAAATTCATGCATGCCAAACAAAACAGGTCAATGTCTTACAATTTCCAAGTTTTATATCTGCTATTGAAGTGGGACCTGTCAAAGCAACTGCAAAGTTTTTATCCTGATGCAGAAGCAGATCCATTTAGTCAAGACAAGAGGCTCAAGTGGGTCATCCTAATTCTTCAAAAAACAATAAAAATTTAAACTTGTTTTGCATTATCGAAGCAGTATTTTTTGCCACAGAAAATCTAATATCGAAGACTTTTCTCATCGGTGACTAGCCAAGAAAAACAGTTCCAAAATTCTTACCTGAAATTGCAGCATGCTTTTTACTACTCCTCCATAATTCACACCAGTTATCATACAAGTTTACAGTCACCATCTACATTCACAATCTACATTCACTATTCAAGAGAATCTCATGCTTTCCAAATTCTAGACTGGCCCATGTTAGAATTCAGTAAATCCAGTTCAAGGAAAGAAACAAGATTTTTAAACTAGACGTTACCTTAACAAGAGTTGAGCTTCCACGGCATTAGTTGTTGGGCGTAGATTGATACGGACAAAAGCTGAGAAAGATATCAGTGGCGGAGAAGTCCATGAGAGATAGAGAGGTGGTGGAAATGGTTGTTGGGTTCAAGTTGAAATGACAAAGGAAGGCAAAGTGGGCATGTTGTTGTTTACTGCTTTGGAAGTTGATTGGTTCTTGGAAGTTTCCCTGCACTTACTGTTCCTTGTTATTGTGGCACAGTGACACCCCAGCTCTCACTTGTTCATTTATCTCTCCGTGTTCCCATTCAATCTCCGGACTTCAGTTCCGCAATCAAAGTGAGTTTGCTTCTGAAAAATGTCAGAAAAAACATCTTTTTAAAAGTGATTTTTGATTATTTTTTAAATGAATTTCGATGTAAATACATTAAAAATATTTAAAAAAAATACTTAGAATAATATTAAAATAATGTTCTTTTTCGTCTAGATTGGATTTTGTTTTTACTTGTTTTGACTTTAAAAAATTATTTTAATATTTACCTATTATCACACAAAAAATTTGCTGCTATAATATATTTTTTCAAAGTCTTAAAAAATATTTACCCACATCGTGCAACACAATTTTTCTTGTCGAGAAACACCACTCACTAAATTTTTTCACTAATTACATGAGAATTATAGCGAAGTATTGCAATACTATTCATTATAAGACATTTGTAACTCCACTCTCAACTCATCAAATGATGTTATTGCAGTATTACTTTTTATGAAAAAGATATCAATATCTCCACTTATGATATTCTCCGTTGACCATGAGGCTTTCTATCATTATTTTATTTTTGGTAAATTACACATCATGAAAAAATTATAATAAGTTGGAATAAGATATATAAAAACTATACTTGAAGTGTTAAGCCAGTGATATGAAGGATTTGTTTTCTTTTTTTGCACCTGGATTCAAGTTTTATTATGCACGTTTGTCACCCCCGCAGTGCCTTATATGTTCATTAAGCTTGCAGGATATTCAGTAAGTCGTGGAATTAATCGTGATGTGCCCAAGCTACCCCGGACCCCTGCCTATATATATATATATATATATATATATATATAAACAACCTCTAGTCGGTAAGTAAAAAAATATTCAATATTTTTAGGAACCATAAACAACCATCCAACACTTCTAATAATCATAAATAAATATACAACAATTCTATGAATCACTAAGAGCTATTCAACAATCCAACAAGTTCACACAAAATACCCAACATTTATAAATATACTCTCTTATATTTTTATTTTCTTGTACATTATTTTCCTTCTATATTTTACTAACTTAAACATGTCAGGGTTTTATATTCTAACATAAAATTTATTTTATAGAGAAAATTGTGGCTTGATAGATATGTCCAACCACTCCACGACCCAAGATCACAATTGTAGAAAATTCAATCTATTATAGGTTTTCATACTTTATTAGTGATGTTATATATTGAAAAATGAATAAAAGCTACTCTATTCCTTTTTAGTCCTCGTATATTCTTTCTATAGTTTACAAAAATTTAGGACAAGGGAGAATAACTAATCTATCCATCATAAAAATTCTAACCCCTTCAAATCTCCATTAACTCATTCAACAATGTTATTCTAGTCATATAAAAATAACTTTACTCATTCCATTGACAAGAAATACAATACAATTTCATTATACATGCGCAAAAATAGCTCTAATTCCATGAAAGAACATGATAAAACAGCCAAAATAGACACAACACCTCAACTTTACGAAGAAGAAGATCTCGTTATAAAAAGTACTCCTTAATGATTTCTAGTTATGGATGTAACTGTCAAATTAATCTTTTTTCTGAGTCTCGCTCACATGTTTTTCATTATAAAATACCTAGACGCAATATTAGAATAACTCTTAAGAGTAAGAATGAACACCATTCTTACAAAAAAGGAATTTTCTATTTTATTAAAGAGTATTATACACTCATTTCTCTAAAGATTATGTGGCCACAAAAGCTAACTTGGATAATTAGAATTACCTTATAGATCATAAAAATCATATATAAAATGTTAAAAACATTCCTACCAAAAAGGAAATTTGTAACTCAAAAAAGTGATACAATATGCAAATTTTTTTCTAGTTCTTTTCATAGCTTTGCTAGGGTGTGATATTACAATCTTAAACTTAACTTCATTATTTGGTCTTCGTAATCTCTATATTAAGGTTACCTCACATAGAGAATATCTTCCTTGTTGTAGCAATTAACTTTTATTATTTATGTTTGTATTATATGTTATAGTATATCAATTTTATATTTGGTTCCCTTATTTATATCTATATCTAAACCTTTTTTGCAATAAAATATTATTTTGTGTCATGAGGATTTTTCTTAACCAGAGATATGGAAAATAAAATTGGAGACATGAAATAAATTTATTATCACTAAACAATAATATGAAGTCTAAATGGAGATTAAATCATTATTACAAAGAAGAAACCTGCTATTTCACTTTAAGTACATTTTCAAATGATTAGAGTGTCAAACATGAGGGAGGATTTGTTTCCCCTCATGTCTTGTGTGCTAGATTTAATCACTCTCGCTATTTTAATAGGTTATTCTATTTTTAAGCTATTTTTTCTTTTTCTTTGTCATAACCTAGTTTCAAACCCCTCCTATTTATTTTATAAAAAGTGTATATTTTTTTATTAAAAAATCAAAAATAAAAATTTAAAAAGACCAAAATACCATAAAAATAGCCAAATTAGGATGTTTTGACAAATTAGGATGAAAAAAGAAAGAAAATTAATGTTGGAATCCAAACTTAACCAAAATTGAAATAATTAATTAAGTCTGAGGACTTAATTAAACTTCTAATAGGTTTATTTGACTTATATAAGGACTTAATTAAAAAAATTAAATTTAAAATTCAAATAGGCAAAAATTTAAAGAATTAATTAAGTTTAAGGACTTAATTAAATTTTTAATTGGTTTTGTGGATTCAAATCAAGTTTCAACCTTTCTTGGTTTTTAGTTTGTGGGCTCTTTTTTTAATATGGGTTGTTAGTTAATTATCTTTTAATTGTTTGATTAGTGAAGGAGCATGGTACAAATTGATAAAAACATTAAATTGAAGTAAATAAGAGGCATGGCTACAGCTAAGAAAAAATAGGATGCTCTGGTATTATTTAAGCCATCTTATTTATTGTTGTTTATGTTAACGTAGTTTAATCTTGGACTCAATTTTTATATTCTCGAAGTGTATTCATTGAACACATGTATAGGGTAAGTTTATGATCATATTGCTTTAATTGTGGAGATCTTCTAAATTCAAGTGATGTGCTTTAAGATTTTAAGTTTGATAAATGCGTATATTAGGGAAGGAAAAGTAAAGATTTTTTCACTAAGGGAAGTTGGGTATGTGGAATAAGCTTGATGGGACTAGTTTTACATGGATTTCTTCCAAGTATTGCAGTGGAAGAGGGTCCAAGTTCCAGCAGCAAGGACTAAGGCAGGGGTTAAGTCGTGCCCAAGCTATGCTTTCTTTTATAAGCAAACCACAAGTAGTAACTTTTATTCGGAAAGAAAATTACAGATTCTAGTTGACAGACTAATTAAATCCAGACACTTCTTGCGTCAATCGAAGTGCGGTTTTGCAATGGCATGCAGGGGAACTGTCCTGTGCATTGAGATGCCAAAAGCTTCTGGATTGTCTATATCCTTCGCTTCGAGACCAGGAGGAAGCTTCCCATCAAAGCTGTGGAGGAGTTGAGCTAAGGCAATTTCAACGGTTGCGCCTCCAAATGTGATCGCTGGGCAGCTTCTTCTACCTGCTCCCAATGGTATCAGCTCAAAATCTTGCCCCTTGAAATCTATACCGCTGCCCATAAATCTTTCTGGTTCAAAAGTTTCTGGATTTTCCCACAGTTCTGGATCCCTCCCCATTCCCCAGTCATTGACATAAATCCGAGTTTTAGCTGGAATGTTGTAGCCATCAATTATAACATCTTCTAAAGATTCCCTTGGGACTAAAACTGGAGCGGCAGGATGTAACCGGAAGATCTCTTTGATAATAGCTTTCATGTAGTTCAGCCGGGGCAGATCACTCTCTTGCACCACCCTTCTGTCTCCGACAACACTTCGTACTTCAGCTTGTGCTTTCTCCATGACATGAGGATTCATGATAAGCTCTGTCATTGCCCAATCAAGGGTTATGAAGGTGGTATCTGTTCCTGCAGCAAACATGTCCTGCAACAATAGAGCAATAGATATACCATTTAGTTGTAAGTTGTGTGCAAATGAACTCATCTACAAGTAATTTGATGCTTGGAACACTGAAGTTGAAGCCTTGAAGTATAACTAGACCAATAACATCTTCACTGACCAAGATGACAGCTTTAATGTTATCCATGGTGAGAGGGATTTCAGAAGATCCATCCTTCTGAATATCAAGTAGAATGTCAACAAGGTCCTTCTTCTGCTCTTGTTTTCCCTTAGAACTGCGGTGCTCAGCTATCACCTCATCGAAGAACTGATCAAACCGTCTGAAGGTGTACTGGAGTCTCGATTTCATTCCAGTTAGACTGTGCACAAACTCCATCGAAGGGAAATAGTCTCCAAGACTGAATCCTCCAAGCAGTGCTTGAAAATCGTCAAGCATCTTTTGGAACCCGTGCCGATCATACTCTCCCCCTCCAGAGAAATCCCTTCCCAGCGCAATCCGACAAAGAACATCATTGGCATATAGTGCAATCATCGAGCTTAGATTGGTGATGCCAGGACAAGATCCCGCAATCCGACGAATCAAGCGAGCAACTTCTTCTTCTCTAACGAAGCTGTACCAACGGACACGCTTGGCGCTGAGCAGCTCAAGTATGCAAATTTTCCTTATATTCCTCCAGTAAGCACCATAAGGAGCAAAACCAATATCAGTGCAACCATAGAACAAGTGTTGGGCAGAAAAGAGCTGCGGACTGCTGGAGAATACAAGATCATGTGAAATATTACAATTATTTATGTTTTTCAAAATTTATTCTTATGCTATAACTATAATATTTTAAGTTTATTCATGATTTATTTAAAAAATTAAGTTTTAAATGCACTCTGTTTTTCAGGACCTGAAAGTTATTGTTCATGCAATTTACGTCTATATAGGATTACGTTCACCTGGTTCCATTCACATTTAAACACAAAAAAAATATAAAAAATATTTACAGACACAAAAGTATATATTAGTAAATAATAACAATAAAAATAAATGATACCACACAACACACAATTTCACAATTAACAAAATCATGGTGTGTGTATATATATATTTATTTATTTATATTGAAGATAATTTTTACAAGGGTATGCATACACAGAAAATAGTGATGACATCCAGCTTTAAATATTTTTTTTAAATATAGTTATAGTTATTTTTTAAAATATTTTTATATTTAAATAATATTTTTTAGTTTTAAAAAATTATTTTTAAAATTAACATATCTAAATAATTTAAAATATATAAAAAAAAATTAACTTTTAATAAAAAATTATACTCTTTTAAAAATATGGATTGACGTGTATTTTCAAAGGGAATATATAACAAGCATCTAATACTTTGTGGATAAAAAATTAACGATTTTTGTGGATTAATTATTTTACATTAATACAATTAAAAATGATTAACAACATTATTAAAAAAAATCAATAAGAAAAAATGAGTAAGAAGTTGATGATTTTTTTAGATTAATTATTTGTCATTTATATATTTATACAAGTGAAAAAAAAAGTTATCAAAGATATATGATGATTGACACAAATCTACCATTAATAACAAATATGAAATTTTGTCACTGATTAATTTTAGGTCAGATAACCTGATAAAAAGAATAACATCTTAAAAATTAAAAAATCAATCACATACAATAAATAATTTTACATCTTGATTACACTTATGTTTATAGAAAAAATAATAATTATAAGAGATAATATAACTGGTAAAATTATAGATTTGTTTATAAATAATTATAAATATAAATTTTTTAAAATTATTAAAAACTTACGTAATTATTAATTTTAAAATTTATAAAATTAATTAAAATATAAACATATTGATTCAAATACTTATATTACTAAATAAATAAATAAAATTCATTATATCACAATGGATATAAGTTCAGATAACTCTCAACTTTTTCTCCAATCACATCGATCACCAAATCCTCACAACACCAGTGAATGTTTTACCTATTAAACTCTCTGAATAGATTTACTTTAGCATCGATTTCATGGTAATTTTTTTTTCAAGTCCAACTTTGTTTCCTCTAGCATCAAAGTCATTAATAAGGTTTATTCAAGAAAGACATGGGATTTAGTCATCCACAATCAAAGTCCAAGATGCAACAAACTTCTATAAAAACTATATATTTAAAGGGTATTTACGAGTATGACAATAATTACTTTTTAAAATATATATTTTAAAATATATTAACACAATATTTTTTATAATTAATTTTATTTTCAAGTACAACTCTGTCTATTGTATAAAATGTAAAAAGTTTAAAAGCTATGGAAATGACTAGCAATTGTTTGGTATCAGAGCTTTTCAAGAAAAGGAGCCAGTGACTCCTCTAAGCAACGTTTTAGAAATGAATTTTATTAAATTATTATTAATTCTATATTAATAATAAAAAAATTATTACCATAACCATTATCATTTATGTTATTTTATATGATTTTATTATTTAATTATCATATTTAAATTATTTAGAATTTAATTGAAACATGTTATAAATTATATTCTTTTAAATTTTAAATATATTTACTTAAAATTAATATTTTTTTATATTTTTAAATTAATTTGTTGGGTTGATGTTAAAAATAATTTTTTAAAAGTAAAAATATTTTATTTTAATAAATTTCTAAACAAAAACTACTTTAAATCACAATCGCTATCACAATTCTTAATATTGGAAGTCTTGAATTCCTTTTTTTAATTAAATTTTACATCAAACTCTTTATATAGATAAAAATATTTTTCATTTATATTCTCTGATACATACCATAAAAACATATTCAAAGAATGTTGGCAAATCTAGTGTCATAACCCAATTTTGGGTTATTCCCCAATTTTTATCCATGTTTTGATAAATTTTTGGGAATAACTCAAAATTGGGTTATGACATCTAGTATACGCAATTATATTATAAGAAGTTAACTTTCTTTTTTTGGTTTTATTTACAGTCTCTTCCCTTTTTTTTTTTAGCCTTAAGTTTTCAGACTCAAGTTTCCCTTTCAATATTCCATTTCTCTCTTCTCCCAAGCTAGCAAACCCTTTCAAACTTGGATTAAATATGTTTAATATTATTATTTTCATGATTATTAGTATTGTTAATATAATTATTAATAATTTTTTAAAAAAATATTATTACCATTAAGAAAAAATCATATATTTAATTTGAAGAATAAAATTAAAAATTATTGGCTCATTGACAAACTAGCAATTGGATCACTTTCTTTATTTTTTTCACCCTTTTTTCATTTTCATTTATTGGGAACTTTTATCCTGCTCAATAACTACTTGGATTGTATCACCTCTTTCATCATTGAGTTGGTGATTTTGAGCCCGTTTGAAGGCATGGGTTAAAGGCTCAGTTTGGATTCCAATCATTGAAGTCAATAATAATTTTAATGATGCAAAAAAAATTATAAATTTTGTGATAGTTATCTCATGTTTCCTCTCTCATACATACAAATCTTTACAAATATTATAATTTCATAAATATCAATACCAGCTTAATATGTTGTCACGTTTAATGGAGCACCTAAACAAAAACTTAAATAAAAAGAATGTTCCTTGGGCATAATGCAATCATCTTACATGGCTTGTGCTTATTTGTAGGAGGTTGGTGGAAAGGTTGAGGAGAAGTTCTCGAAAGATGCAGACCTTATTGTTGTATGCCAGAGAGGATTGAGGTGAGCTCTTAGCTTAATAATTGTCGATATCAATCTATCAATATGTATTTGTAGGAGTAAATTTGGCATTTTATGTTTGCCCTGATTCTTGTAATTCCAGAAGAATCATTTTATTCTAGTTACATGTCAAGCAAGACTGTTATACAATATGTGGACTGCACAATGTAACTTATCACTGAGTCAAACATGATGCTGTTTGATTTTATATAACTAGGATAGATATACGATACCACTCAAACATTTCAATCTGATTCATTTCATAGACTTGAGCTTTATAGCTTTATAGCATCTTATGCAATAATTTTATTTAAAGGAGTGAACTTTTAGCTTAAGTAACATGGGTAATTGTGATAACTTCTTGATATTCTCTAAATGTTCAAGCAATAGTAAACACATTGATTGGATGATCAAGGTGAGAATTTCTTTCTTTTTTAATGCAGCATAGGGAAACCATGAGATGCACACTGATATATATTGAAACTCGATGACTTTAAGGGAATTGGTGGGCAATTCTTTTCTTTGGCTAATCAAGTAAAGAAATGTTTAGTGATTCAAAACAAGGATTTTGTCAGTGAAGGCCCTCAACCTTGTAAGTTTGCTAGAATTGGAATTGATGGGCTTTTTGAATTCCTGGGGCAAGCCTCGTCTTTACTACCTTTTAGTATCTAACTTTGCAGGGAAAAAGTTTGT
>NW_011501764.1:28940-33290 GCF_000495115.2 Populus euphratica
TCTGTTCGGATCTTACAGCCAAGACTATCAAATTGTCCTATGGACAAAAGATTCTTCTTTAAGTCTTTCATATGTCGCACTTTTAAAATAGTACAAATTAAGTCATCATACATCTTTAATTTGATAGTGCCAATGACAACAATCTCTAAAGCATGATTATCACTCATGAACATTTTGCCTCCAGAGATGAGTTTATATGTATGGAATCAATCTCGATTAGGATTCATATGCCATATTACTCCTGAATCCATTAGTCAGACCTCAGTGAGCTCTTCTCTATCTGTAGAGATTATCGTTTCTTCACTATATAAAACCTCTCTATCTTCTGAGGTGCTCGCAACACATTCTTGAGATTTTGATGACTCTGCAGTATTCTCTATACCCTTTTTAAACGAACAATTCTTTTTGAAGTGCTTCTTTCTGCCACAGTTGTAGCATTTCATAGTCTTCTTACTTTTTGATTTGGACCTCGCCTGCCTTTTACTCCTATTGGAGCCATGCTCCATTGATATTCCTCTTGACACCAACAACGTCTCTACTTGGTTTGAACTGTTTCTGTCTCCTTTGTTTTTGCACATATTTTCTTCTTCCAAGATAGTGGCTGCAATATCATCGAAGACTAGATAGTCTGAGAGGATACTATTTGTCAAGTTGACAATGAGTTGATCATACGAATCAGGAAGACTTTGAAGTAGAAGCTCTGCACGTTCATTTTTCTCTATTTGCTGACCTAATATAGTGAGTTGTGAAAATAGAGTTTTTATTGTGTTGATGTTAGCAGTCACTGAAGTGGTTTCTGTCATTCGAATGGTAAAAAGTCTTCGCTTTAAGAAAATATTATTGTGCAAAGACTTGGACTCGTATAGCTTTGTTAGAGTCTCTCATATCTCCTTAGTTATTTTCTTCTCCGCCACACTTGATAATACTTCATCGGCTAATGCTAAATGTATATTAGCAATAGCATTGCCATCCATCTCATTTTATTTTGCATTATCAGTGATCTCCGCGGTCTGATCCCTAATTATTGCCAAGCAATTGTCTTTCCTTAAGATTGCCTTGATTCTCATTTTTCACAGTGAGAAATTGCTCTCATTAAACCTCTCAATCTCGTACTTTGCTGCCATTGTATTCACCAAGATCTATTCAGCTATCACCTCATTAACCCTCTCAATCTCATCCTTTGCTGCCATTGTATTCACTGAGATCTATTCTACTATCACCGTTTCACAGATCTGTAACGTATATAGAAATATTATCGTGTGAATAATACTTCACTAAGTAAGTTCCTAGGAAAGATTGGAGGGGTCACAAACGGTCCTGTTTAAAACTCAATCTCTTTAGACAGAACTTCCTAGACTGTATTTAATCACCGCACTAACTTTCTATATACGCTAACAGTAACGTATGTGAACAGTGTCGTATACGTGAATAGTGTCGTATACACGAATAACTTTTGTGTATTAACAACACCAACTAGAAAGCTCTAATACTACTGATAGGATATTGGCATGCAAACCCAATAAGACAAAAGGTAAGGGACAAGATAACATGAGAAATGGGACACACAAGAATTTACGTGGTTCACCTAATTGGGCTACGTCCACAGGCAAGTATAGAAAGATTTTACTAAGTAATGTAAGAATACAACTTCTCTCTAATAATAGGAGAACAACAAAAATCTCTTTATTACTAAGAGAAAAACACATCACTTATTATCTCACAAATACCTCATAATTTTGTGGGATTACTCTCTCCTCACCCTCTCTTCTTTCTCTCTACTTGCTCTCAAGTTTCTTTCTTGTGGTGTGTCTATAATGCTTGGATGCATTGTCTATTTATAGGCAAGCATCCATGCAAAAGATAAAGAATAGGGCAAGTAACACCAATTTGGTGCCTACAATTTTTTATTAAGGTGTAAAAGGATAATTTTACTTTCTCCCACCATTATTGACTTGGGTGGTTGGCTTCACAATAGGTATCTTCCTTGTAAGATGATGTATATGCTCTGAATTATGTGTCTCTATGATCAATATCCATATCCATAAACAGTGCTCAATTTCATGGATGGTGCTTCCTTTCTTTTTTGAAATGTCAAGTCTATCTGGTTCCAAGGCAAAGCAGATCAGGCATCTACTTGCTGCATCGTAGACATTGGTTTGGTATGAACCCCTTTGTCTTTATCCCATTTGTTGAGCCAAAGAATGCATTTGATGAAGGAAAACGGTTTTTTTTTTCCTTATTTATTTGTTTATCTGACATGAGGAAATGAGTAGTTCTCAGAAACAAGCATTTGTCCTTGCAGTATTATGATTGATTGAAGCTCAAAGGTGACACAACTTATAACTGATTATAGTTTCCAAGTTCCAGCAGAAAGGACTAAGGCAGCAAGTTCTGCTTTCTTTTTGCAAGCAAACCACAAGTAGTGACTTTTATTCGGAAAGAAAATTACAGATTCTAGTTGACAGACTAATTAAATCCAGACACTTCTTGCGTCAATCGAAGTGTGGTTTTGCAATGACGTGCAGGGGAACTGTCCTGTGCATTGAGATGCCAAAAGCTTCTGTATTGTCTATATCCTTTGCTGCGAGACCAGGAGGAAGCTTCCAATCAAAGCTGTGGAGGAGTTGAGCTAAAGCAATTTCAATGGCTGCGACTCCAAATGTGATGGCTGGGCAGATTCTTCTACCTGCTCCAAATGGTATCAGCTCAAAATCTTGCCCCTTGAAATCTATACCGCTGCCCATAAATCTTTCTGGTTCAAAAGTTTCTGGATTTTCCCACAGTTCTGGATCCCTCCCCATTCCCCAGACATTGACATAAATCCGAGTTTTAGCTGGAATGTTGTAGCCATCAATTATAACATCTTCTAAAGATTCCCTTGGGACTAAAACTGGAGCGGCGGGATGTAACCGGAAGATCTCAGCTGGAATGTTATAGCCATCAATTATAACATCTTCTAAAGATTCCCTTGGGACTAAAACTGGAGCGGCAGGATGTAACCGGAAGATCTCTTTGATAATAGCTTTCATGTAGTTCAGCCGGGGCAGATCACTCTCTTGCACCAGTCTTCTGTCTCCGACGACACTTCGTACTTCAGCTTGTGCTTTCTCCATGACATGAGGATTCATGATAAGCTCTGTCATTGCCCAATCAAGGGTAATGAAGGTGGTATCTGTTCCTGCAGCAAACATGTCCTGCAACAATAGAGCAATAATTATACCCTTTAGTTGTAAGTTGTGTGCAAATGAACTCATCTACAAGTAATTTGATGCTTGGAACACTGAAGTTGAAGCCTTGAAGTATAACTAGACCAATAACATCTTCACTGACCAAGATGACAGCTTTAATGTTATCCATGGTGAGAGGGATTTCAGAAGATCCATCCTTCTGAATATCAAGTAGAATGTCAACAAGGTCCTTCTTCTGCTCTTGTTTTCCCTTAGAACTGCGGTGCTCAGCTATCACCTCATCGAAGAACTGATCAAACCGTCTGAAGGTGTACTGGAGTTTCGATTTCATTCCAGTTAGACTGTGCTCAGCTATCACGTCATCGAAGAACTGATCAAACCGTCTGAAGGTGTACTGGAGTTTCGATTTCATTCCAGTTAGACTGTGCACAAACTCCATCGAAGGAAAATAGTCTCCAAGACTGAATCCTCCAAGCAATGCTTGATAATCGTCAAGCATCTTTTGGAACCCGTGCCGATCATACTCTCCCCCTCCAGAGAAATCCCTTCCCAGCGCAATCCGACAAAGAACATCATTGGCATATAGTGCAATCATCGAGCTTAGATTGGTGATGCCAGGATAAGATTCCGCAATCCGACGAATCAAGCGAGCAACTTCTTCTTCTCTAACAAAGCTGTACCAACGGACACGCTTGTCCGACGAATCAAGCGAGCAACTTCTTCTTCTCTAACGAAGCTGTACCAACGGACACGCTTGGCGCTGAGCAGCTCAAGTATGCAAATTTTCCTTATATTCCTCCAGTAAGCACCATAAGGAGCAAAAGCAATATCAGTGCAACCATAGAACAAGTGTTTGGCCGAAAAGAGCTGCGGACTGCTGGAGAATACAAGATAACAAGTGTTTGGCAGAAAAGAGCTGCGGACGGCTGGAGAATACAAGATCATGAGTTTTCAGGACTTCTTTTGCCAATCCAGCTGATGAAATCACTACAGTTGGGATCTCCCCAAGCTGTAAGAAAATGATGGGACCATACTTCTTGGCAAGCCCTCGGAGAGAGATGTGTGGCATATTACCAAGCTGGTGAAGGTTGCCAATGATTGGCAATTTTGCAGGGCTTGGTGGGAGATTGAGCTTCCTCTTTTCAAGCTTCTCCTTCATGAG
>NW_011501775.1:0-9290 GCF_000495115.2 Populus euphratica
TTTTGGAGTTTTGCCCAGTTTCAGTGCTTCGCATGCGTCACCATTGTAATTTGGTTTTTTCTTTCACAATCTTGGGTTTGATTTCTTTTTTTTCGTTGTCCCTTTTGACGTTGTGTTAACATATTCTTTGTCTGATTCTAGAATCTTAATTTGATGCTTGTTATTGAAATTTCTGACGCATTTGCTGAATATTCATTGGTTGCTGTAAATTCGTAGGTGGAAATTTAATTGTTAGATTAAAATTCTGACAATTGGGTGTATTTTTTTTTCTTATGATTAGAGTGGCCATGTTGATGTTTCATTTAATGCTTTGTTTTATTTTCATTCCAATGTTTACCGATGAAAATTGTTGACTAGAAACTGAATTTGCTCTCTTGCCTGATTTTTCAGACTGATTGAGAAGGTAGACTAACCATCATGGCACCTAGAGCATTAGACTATGAATCGTTGAATGAAAACGTCAAGAAGGTTCAGTATGCTGTAAGAGGCGAGTTATATCTTCGAGCTTCTGAGCTTCAAAAGGAAGGGAAGAAGGTATTTATATTGTATTATATTATATTATATTAAGTCTGATCAAATTTTCTTCAGAAATATTGTTTTTCGTAATTTAGCTTATGATGTTTCGTGGATTTGAAAGTTAACTTAAATAAATGTGTTGAAATTCTACTGAATTTATGTGGATGCAACAACTGGAGATTTTTAGTAGATTAAGCTGGCCAATTTTATTACTAGCATTATGCAACAACTGGAGATTTTTAGTAGATTTTCACACCTATCAGCTGGCCAATTTTATTACTAGCACTGCCATCACTGCTTCTAGTTCCGGTTGCTGATTCCCTGTCTTCCAAGTTTTCATATACGTCACTGCTAATTCCTTTGTTGGATGTGCCTCTTGTTTGCGTTCTATTTATTTTTTTCGCTTTTGAATTCATGAAAGAATTTGTTAAATGTAATGCACGCTTTTCATTAGAGGGAGGCTTTTTCTCTCATCAATTGTGAAAACCTAGTCCTATGGGAGATGCATATTCAGTTATATTTTGTATTCCATATAATTTGTATGTAAAAGTACAGCATGTTTGCCATTAAATGTACTTGCATATTTTGTAGCACAGTCATGAGCCATGCAATAGCAATATATGCTCCATGATCTTGCACTAGGCAATCAATGATAATCTTGAATATTAGACCTTCTAATATGATTCTAGTGCCTTAACCTGTTACTCTATGTGTAAAATCTTACTTCACATGTGATTTAATTCCTTGTAAAACCATGGGAAGATGTCTGTATTTTGGCTTTAAATCGACCAGTACAAAACATTTAATACATATATGAGTGTGTGTGTGTGTGTGTTTTATGTATGTATTAAATGTCATTATCCTTTGCCTATTTCTTCGAGTCTCACTGCTTCAAATTTATTCTGTAGATTATTTTCACAAATGTCGGCAATCCTCATGCTCTTGGACAGAAGCCACTTACCTTTCCTCGCCAGGTAAAGTTGCAGTATCTTAAACCTCTGTATATGTATCTTTTGTATTTACTGCTTAAATGAACTGTTTTGAGTTGCTTATGGATTCTTGTCTATATAGTTGAGTTGAACCATGGAAAGTTCTATTGTAGGTGGTTGCTCTCTGCCAAGCACCATTTCTACTAGATGATCCAAATGTGGGGTTTTTATTCCCTGCGGATGCTATTGCAAAAGCTAAGCATTATCTTGCTATGACTACTGGTGGTCTAGGTATCTTCTTTTTACCTGCCTTTCCTTGCATAAGTTGTGGAAAGGGGTTGAAACATTATCAAGTGCATTGGGGTATCTTGCATTTACAGGTTGGTCAGTGGAGGGTTATTAAATCACACAAGTACTGAAACATTAAGAATTTTTTTAGGTGGTTGTATCCTAGATGCTTCACCTTATGCCAACTCCACATGTACATTGTCATTTCATTTTCGCCCATATTCCTTTCTTATATGTTCCTGCCTTGAGAACTTTATGGTTTTCAATATCTTGCTGCTCTAGCTAGTTAAAGAGTAGTACCACTGTGACACTGCCATCAGAACCTGCAATGCAAATTAAAGTTACTCTTGTTCACATGTTTAGGTGCTTACAGTGACTCTCGAGGTATGCCTGGAGTTAGGAAGGAGGTAGCAGATTTCATTGAAAGGCGTGATGGATATCCAAGGTGATGTTGTTATATAAAATGGTCATTTTCTGCTCTCTCTATCTCTCCGTGTGCGGTTGTGTTTTGAATAAATAGTTGTTGTCTTTGTTCTGCAAGTGTTAAGCTGAAGTTCACATTGCTGCTCACTTTGTTGACAGTGACCCAGAACTCATATTCCTCACTGATGGTGCCAGTAAAGGTGTCATGCAGATCTTGAATACTATTATCTGCGGTGAAAGTGATGGGGTAAGTATACTTTCCTGCAATGAATGGAAGTACTACTGTCTCCTTTGATTTAATGTAGGCTTCTTCTAAATCTTTTCCCAGCCCCTTCTTTCTTGTTGGTAATGATAGAGGTTTGCTTTATCTTAGTGTCATTATCATACCATTTACCAGACAATGCCTGTAATAAAAATATCATGTATTTGTCAGGTTTTGGTTCCAGTGCCACAGTACCCGCTTTACTCTGCTGCAATTTCTCTATTTGGCGGTTCCCTCGTTCCATATTATCTAGAAGAGACAGCAAACTGGGGTCTTGATGTTAATGACCTTAGACAATCAGTTGCACAAGCTCGCTATAAAGGAATAACTGTTAGTATGCTTTGACTCGACCTTGTATATATCTCGTATACATGCAATTGCTTGATATCTATTTGGAAATTGGAACCTTAGAATTTAACAGAAAACTGGAAGAACAGAATGGATAGGGTATTGATTTTAACTGTCTGGATTTTACTTGTATTGGCCAGTTATTTGGACGATTACTCTCGGAAATTCTATCTACTTGGGAAGATTGGTCTATTGTCCTCTTCTATCTTAATATTTTATGTGCATGCATCAGCTACTGACCCAATGTGTCTTATAATGCTCATTACCGCAAACTAAATCTTTAATATATTTGATATATGGTCAGGTAAAAGCAATGGTGATTATTAACCCAGGCAACCCCACTGGTCAGTGTCTTAGTGAAGCTAATTTAAGGGAAATATTGCGCTTCTGTTACCAAGAAAACTTGGCTCTTCTTGGAGATGAGGTTTATCAACAGAACATTTACCAGGATGAACGTCCATTTATTAGTGCTAGAAAGGTAATTATTGTTTTGCCTCTAAATTCAAGTATTTGTTACTGGAATTACAACTGGTATTAAATTATCAATAATATTTTTGCTGTGACTTTGAAAGGTTTTGATGGGCATGGGCCCACCCATGAGCAAGGAAGTCCAGCTTGTTTCTTTCCACACTGTGTCCAAAGGATATTGGGGTGAATGTGGGCAGCGGGGTGGATACTTTGAGATGACAAACATTCCTCCAAAGGTTTGCTTTTTATCTTATAGATATTTGCATCCTTCTTGAGTTGCAAGCTATGTGTTTCTTGCAAATATTAATTTAGGCATTCATACAATAAAAACAATTAGGCATTCATAACCACACAAAATATAAAAGAATTACAGAACAATATAAAATTTACAGAAAGCTGGGCCAAAAAAAAAAAAAAGATGTGGTTGACTAGAATACTCTTAGCTTATATCATTTCATATGATTCACAAATTCTCTTATCTTCATTCTATCTATTGATAAAACAGATTTCTTTTTTTCATAATAATTGTTCAATGTCTTTAATCTCATGTGTTTTATGACATGCAATATGGAAATTAAACACCAGAATGATCTTTCAATTCGAGCAGTATTTGAACTACAAACATTCAAAAGTCATCTTTGTTTATAATGATTTATGCTGCAGACTGTTGATGAGATTTATAAGGTTGCATCAGTATCACTTAGTCCAAATGTCCCTGCACAAATATTTGTAAGTAGCCTGCACACTTTCTGCTGTGGTAATTTTATCTATTTAGCTGGGAGATCCAGTGCTTGTTTCTCGTTAGTGCTCCAGTTCCTGTTGTAACAAATTCTAGCTATTTACAGATGGGGCTGATGGTCAACCCGCTTAAACCTGGAGATATTTCATATGAGCAGTTCATTAGGGAAAGGTACGCCTGCTAAGATTTAGTTTCTGAGGAGTTAATTCAGTATTCATGATGATAAATGAAACTGAACCAAGGACATTCCCCTTTGATTTAGAACTTTGCTAAACTGTCAATCTGATTTCCAAACTAGTTAATGGATACTATTAATGTCCATTGTCAAGTAAAAGAATTGTCTACTTTGAGCAAGGAATAACAATGTTTTATGATCAAAACAACGCAGCAAAGGAATCATTGAATCATTAAGGAGAAGAGCAAGGATGATGACTGATGGATTCAACAGCTGCAAAAATGTGATATGCAATTTCACAGAAGGTAAATTGTTGTTTCTTAGCTATTTTAACATCTTGCATTTTGTGATCTCACTCCCAATCTGTACCTGGACGTTGTATGACATTGTAGAATCTGGTTTTAGGTGCTATGTATTCATTTCCTCAAATACGATTGCCACCTAAAGCAATAGAAGCTGCCAAAAAGGCTGGAAAGGTTCCTGATGTTTTCTACTGTCTCAAGCTTTTGGAAGCCACTGGCATTTCCACAGTCCCTGGTTCAGGATTTGGACAAAAAGAAGGGTAACTTCTGATTTTTCTTTTTTGATTTAAACTCTGGATTTAGCTGTAGCTAAATGCCATTTTCCTATTGCATTCTTTTTAATAGTTTTACAGGGCTTGAACACACAAGCATGCATGCACACAGACACATATGAGACGAAACAAAAGAAAACTGTCTTGAAAAGTTCAGCCAATTCTCTTGGCTATGTTTCTCTTCACGCGGATTGATTTCTTGTCACATACTGATTTTTTTTGTTTTTTTATATTCGCATCATAATTTGAATCATGTATTTGTGAAGATTACGTGCATGCTTCTGACAGGTATATGGAGAATTATTTTTCTCACTTGTCTTCTTTTGTTTCTGAAGGGGGTTTTGCAGGCAACCCCACTGGTCAGTGTCTTAGTGAAGCTAATTTAAGGGAAATATTGCGCTTCTGTTACCAAGAAAACTTGGCTCTTCTTGGAGATGAGGTTTATCAACAGAACATTTACCAGGATGAACGTCCATTTATTAGTGCTAGAAAGGTAATTATTGTTTTGCCTCTAAATTCAAGTATTTGCTACTGGAATTACAACTGATATTAAATTATCAATAATATTTTTGCTGTGACTTTGAAAGGTTTTGATGGGCATGGGCCCACCCATGAGCAAGGAAGTCCAGCTTGTTTCTTTCCACACTGTGTCCAAAGGATATTGGGGTGAATGTGGGCAGCGGGGTGGATACTTTGAGATGACAAACATTCCTCCAAAGGTTTGCTTTTTATCTTATAGATATTTGCATCCTTCTTGAGTTGCAAGCTATGTGTTTCTTGCAAATATTAATTTAGGCATTCATACAATAAAAACAATTAGGCATTCATAACCACACAAAATATAAAAGAATTACAGAACAATATAAAATTTACAGAAAGCTGGGCCAAAAGAAGAAAAAAAAAAAGATGTGGTTGACTAGAATACTCTTAGCTTATATCATTTCATATGATTCACAAATTCTCTTATCTTCATTCTATCTATTGATAAAACAGATTTCTTTTTTTCATAATAATTGTTCAATGTTTTTAATCTCATGTGTTTTATGACATGCAATATGGAAATTAAACACCAGAATGATCTTTCAATTCGAGCAGTATTTGAACTACAAACATTCAAAAGTCATCTTTGTTTATAATGATTTATGCTGCAGACTGTTGATGAGATTTATAAGGTTGCATCAGTATCACTTAGTCCAAATGTCCCTGCACAAATATTTGTAAGTAGCCTGCACACTTTCTGCTGTGGTAATTTTATCTATTTAGCTGGGAGATCCAGTGCTTGTTTCTCGTTAGTGCTCCAGTTCCTGTTGTAACAAATTCTAGCTATTTACAGATGGGGCTGATGGTCAACCCGCTTAAACCTGGAGATATTTCATATGAGCAGTTCATTAGGGAAAGGTACGCCTGCTAAGATTTAGTTTCTGAGGAGTTAATTCAGTATTCATGATGATAAATGAAACTGAACCAAGGACATTCCCCTTTGATTTAGAACTTTGCTAAACTGTCAATCTGATTTCCAAACTAGTTAATGGATACTATTAATGTCCATTGTCAAGTAAAAGAATTGTCTACTTTGAGCAAGGAATAACAATGTTTTATGATCAAAACAACGCAGCAAAGGAATCATTGAATCATTAAGGAGAAGAGCAAGGATGATGACTGATGGATTCAACAGCTGCAAAAATGTGATATGCAATTTCACAGAAGGTAAATTGTTGTTTCTTAGCTATTTTAACATCTTGCATTTTGTGATCTCACTCCCAATCTGTACCTGGACGTTGTATGACATTGTAGAATCTGGTTTTAGGTGCTATGTATTCATTTCCTCAAATACGATTGCCACCTAAAGCAATAGAGGCTGCCAAAAAGGCTGGAAAGGTTCCTGATGTTTTCTACTGTCTCAAGCTTTTGGAAGCCACTGGCATTTCCACAGTCCCTGGTTCAGGATTTGGACAAAAAGAAGGGTAACTTCTGATTTTTCTTTTTTGATTTAAACTCTGGATTTAGCTGTAGCTAAATGCCATTTTCCTATTGCATTCTTTTTAATAGTTTTACAGGGCTTGAACACACAAGCATGCATGCACACAGACACATATGAGACGAAACAAAAGAAAACTGTCTTGAAAAGTTCAGCCAATTCTCTTGGCTATGTTTCTCGTCACGCGGATTGATTTCTTGTCACATACTGATTTTTTTTGTTTTTTTATATTCGCATCATAATTTGAATCATGTATTTGTGAAGATTACGTGCATGCTTCTGACAGGTATATGGAGAATTATTTTTCTCACTTGTCTTCTTTTGTTTCTGAAGGGGGTTTTGCCCGCCCCCCTCCCCCATCCTTTTCTTTTGTGGGTGTGCAAAAGCACGTCTCTAGATGAGTCTGTTCCTAAACTGTAATTAAATGCTAGTGTCTGATTGTTAAGCTTTCTTGCAGGGTCTTTCATTTAAGGACAACCATTTTACCGGCAGAGGAAGAAATGCCCGAAATCATGGCCAGTTTCAAGAAGTTCAACAATGAGTTCATGGAGCAATATGATGACCGCAGTGGTTATTCAAGGTTGTAAGAAATCCTTCAAATTCTGCAAATTGTATCATATTATTGGGCAATTGCAAGCTGTTTCGTATATGCTTCCTTGAATTGCCTGTATTTGGCTATATAAACTAAATTCTGTTGAAGACTCATTCTGCTGCTAATCATCGCTCAAATATCAATCGACTGGATGAATGTGTACTTAATCTGGCATCTAGTACTGTCGTTAATAAAGGTGAAGAAAGCTCAATCTTCACTTAATTAGTCTGATGAGCTAGCTACTAAATGGTTGCCTACCTCTGCCTCTTCGCATCAATATCTTGCCCTAAGCAACTGATAAAATAAAACCATTAGTTTGCTTTGGAATTTAAGCGTTTCGTTCCCTTTTACGCTTAACACAAATTTGTCCTCGCTTCTTGTGTGCTTGCTTGCCCTCTAGGTCTGCCACCCTTCAATGCTGCATTCCCTTCATTTTTGACTATGATATAAGCAATTTTTCATTTTATTTTTATTTTTCTCCAGGTAGCTAGTCATTTATGGCTTGGCAGTGTTTGAGAGTTTAGTAATAATTATTTTTTAAAATATTTTTAATTAAAATATAAAAAATAATTTAAATATTAATATAATATTATTTGGACTGCATTGTCAACCGGGTGTAAATTATGGTATTTGAATTCCCAATAAAGTATAAAGAGGAGTATAGCTAGATGTGATCTTCCGAAATCTGAATGCACATGATATGGAAGACAAGGAAGTAACCAGTGAAAAGGATCAGCAAATCCTGCCAGCAGCACCTGTTGATGGGGAATTGTTCATGGTAAAAGTGAAAGGGACCTGAGCCCCTGCTTGCTTTTTCCGGCAAGTTGCATGTCTGAAATTTCAAAAGCGGAAATCAACGGCTACACGGTCTTGCCTCTAGCTTGTAGTATGTGGAATCGAATTTTCTATTAATAATGTAAGCTTCAAAACAGTCTCAAGTATCATGTGGTCAATTAATGTTCTAATCCAAAGCAAAACTAGGGCTCGTGAAATTTTGAAAAGGGTCTCTAGTTAATTAATTTTCGTATTGTTCACTTGATTTTTCATTAATTTCTTGCTGGGTAACGATATTAATGTGAAATTACACCGACGAACATCATCAATTTAGAATAAATTATTATTATTATTATTATTAAAAATTTATAAAAAAATATCATTTTATTTTTTTATAAAAATTATTTAACTCAGATTAATTTAAATTAACTTGTTAAATTTATAATTTAAATTAAAAATGTCTGTGGATTAAGTTTGGATCCATAATTATAATCAATCTCACTTCTAATATTTTATAAATTTTCAACTTGACTTATTTAATTTTTTTGGACCCGTGAATTGAATATAATAAGTTGATATAATTTTTTTATGTTAATGGTACATGTATCCGGGATGAGTATACATAATTTTTTATTCTTTGACGATATTTAACAATACATTTATAAAGATAAATGATTGAATAAATTATTTTATCAGATATATTTAAATTCTTTTCCCAAACCAGGAGAACGCTTGTCTATGATATGCATAACATAAAAGTGAAAATTATTCAAGTAGCAAAAAAAACTTTATGAAAAAAAAAGATGAAATTAATAGTTGCTGTCCTAGGTTCATAAGATGCATCACACTTCTCTACTTTCTTATTAATATTTTATAGCTAGGTACCAAGAAAAGTGCTATTGATACCAAGAATTTTCTAGCATTACTTGTATTTAATTAGCTATAAATGTTGAGGGTTAACCTAGTTTTAAATATCTTAAACCATGATATCTATCTATTTATTTTTTTATTTACCATCATTATAGTATTAATGTTAACTAATTTTAATGGATTAAATTTGGTTAAATAATATAAATTTTACTAATACCCTAATTTTTTTAAATGCACCTAACTTAAATCACATCCATTCAAATTTGATAACTATTATTATATTGCAACATTTTAGTATAATAATAATAATAATAATAATAATCATGATAATAGTAATAATAATAATTAAAAAAA
>NW_011501775.1:9445-28219 GCF_000495115.2 Populus euphratica
AAATCCTCTATTTTCATTTTCTGCTGCCATTAACCAGCTTGTTTCACGGGCACTCCCCTCTCCTTCTTTCTAGTAAGCCCGCTTATTTACTAAAAAAATATTTTTTAAAAAAATAAATATTTTTTTAATATTTAATAATATTATAAAAAATAAATTGAAAATATTTTAAGTATTTATTTATATTATGAAAAATAAATAGAAAATAGCTTATTAATATTTTTTAAATTTATTAAAATAATAAAAAAATCTTACAAATTAAAAAGTTGAATGAAAATAAAATTAAAATAAAAATATATAATATTATAAATTATCTCAGATAATTAAAATAATAAAGATTAAATCTAACAAATAAAAAAATTAAAAGATGATAAAATTATAACAATAATATTTACAATTTCATAAATTATTTCAAATAAAATAAATAATAATTAAAAAATAAAGATCAAATTTGATAAATAAAAAATTTCATTAAAAAATAATAAAAGAAAAGTAAATAACAATCATAAAAATAAGGACTAAAGTTAATATAAAAATTAAATTAAATCAAAATTTAAGGGATAAATTTCAAAAAAATCAAACAAAATATATATCAATAAAAAATTTAAGGAAATTTAATATAATCAACAAATAATATAAGATTTTTGATTTTTTCACAACTTTTAAAAAGTTTTTTTTATCCAAAATAAAATGAAAATACTTTCTTGAAAATTAAACTAAATTTTTCTTTAACTATAAAGTGTTTTTTGTTAATCAACTTTTATAGTGATAAACAAATATAAAAAAATTTAGAAATCATTTTCCAAGAAAACGCCTTTAAGTTTATTTTTATTTTAAAATATATTACAAGAAAACGCTTTTAAGTTTATTTTTATTTTAAAATATATTAAAATAATAATATGTTTTAAAAAATATTTTTAATATTTTTAAAATATTTTAGAAAAAACTCTGCTTGAAATGTTATTTTAAAGAAACACTAAGTATATATTTATTATTTTTTTTATAATTATGTTTGAAAGTGTTTTAAAAATATGTTTGTTGTAAAAATATACTAGATTAATATGTTTTAGTGTTTTTTCAGTTATTTTGATATATTAATATTAAAAATAAAAATTATATATATAAAAATTATTTTAATATACTTATAGTAAATTTGTTTTTTCATAAATTACTCACCACCACGATTCCGCTACCACCTATCAAGAAATATTATCTTTTGATTTACATTTAATTACTAAATAAATCTTAAATAGATCAGCTTATGTCATGAGGTTCGTCCTCGGGTTCTCTTTCTTTGCTTTTCTTTCTCACTCTAGCCACGAAGAATCTGGTTGGTATAAACAGCACATTGGACATCAGTGATCGGTCTTCATCCGCATTTAAAGCTTTTTGCTTAGCTAGAACACTGCCTTCCTTTCTTCCATTTATTCCTAGCTCGTAGCTTCCCTAACTAGCTTCACAAAGACTCTTTCACAAGAATCTAACCAAATCTCCTCTTTCATCTTCCCTTTACAACTTTTCTTCTGCTATTCACTTTCCTTCTGGTTTCATTTGATTCTCTACCGATCCCCACACAAATCACGGAACCTCTCAGCTTTATTTATTCTCTGTGTGCTAGCAAGCTTTATTCCTTATTCCTTGTTGGCTACCTAGCTACTCCTATAATAATACTGTTGGTTTGTGCTAGTTTTGGATCCAAAACATACCACATGGGGTTCTCGAAGAAGCCTCCAGCCGTGGATGGTGGCTTGGATTTAGATGGTAGTAAGAGATGGGTTATTGCTGGGATTCCTCTAAGAGCTCCTTTAAAGCCCATATCTACAAATCCAGTTGAGAAAGAGATCAACGAAGATGATGATCAGAGTAACTGTACTACTGCTTCAACAACGCCTACCAGTGAAGAAGCAAGAATTCCTTCTAGACTGGTGTGCCCTCCGGCTCCCAGGAAGCGAAAAGCTACTTTCAAGTGTAATTACACAAGTGGTGTTAGGGAGTTCTTTACCCCCCCTGACTTGGAAACCCTTTTCGTCCAAAGGGCAAACTGATCGTCATTGATTCATTCCTTCCAAGTTCAATTTGCCTCCTCCTCTACTCATGATTTGCTTCTTCTTTTTTCTTTTTAATTTCCTTTGTTTGATCCGGTTAGGCAGGCGCCGTTAGCTTTTTAGCAGGAGGATCTTAATTATTGTTTGTACAGGTTTCATAAGTAAATAAAATCTGGAATAATTCACTGACATGTTTCTTTGTATGTTTAGCAAACTAAATTGTTCTCTTCATCATCATTATTTTTTATATTCTTTGTTCTAGCAGTGGCTTTATTTTACAACCATGTTCAAGAGAAACATAATAACCAAGGTAATATTTGTGTATTTTTTAGGTTAATTAAAACACGCCAATGTTTTGTTTTTTGTTTTTATTGTAAAAGAAAATTAAACACATAATGTTTTAGAACATCACATCAGCATCAGCTGAGTTGCAACCACCGAGTAACAATAGTTTCATTTTGTTCTCTTCCTCTGACACAAGCTGTAGATATCTTTCCGTCTCTCTGTATGGGGCTGTTCATGGCCATGCGTACCAAATATTGACACATGCAAGTCAACATCTAAGTAAAGGTATATCCTTTTCAAAGTTAAGAAGATGCTCCATGGCCTGATCGACCGAGACAGAGTCCCCTCAACCCTTGCTGCCATTGACTCCCTAATCAAACCTTTTATGTTTTGATTATCCTGTGATTTTATATGAATTCTACTAAAAAGTTCCCTTATAGGAGCTTATAATTTATAATTTTCTTTTAATTATATCAGTAAAAACTATCAAGATATCAAACATACTTGTTCTCTTAGCTAGTGACCCACCCCACCACCTTGAACTCTCACGGTAGTGGGGCTGGCCGGGAAGGTTCTCCCCAAGTGATTTCTCCGATATAACCATTAAAAAGGACAAATAAAATATGGATCGGTAGATTAGAATCCTATGCCAGCAGCAAGTTGAGGGGACCTTATTTAAAATTCTCAAGCTCAAGTTTGGCATCTCATGCCAATAATTGACGAAGGCACTTACACACAAACTTATCTAGTCTTATCTAATCCTAATAATCAAGGACACCCAATTGTTTACTTGGTACAGAATATTAATGTTCATCATGAAAGCAAAGCATCCGATACAACAGCGACAGCATGTATAGATAGCTAGCTAGGGGACGCTCACCTAATCTTGGGTTTCTTTTAGTGACATTAAAGAAAGCTTTCTCGGGATCGGAGCTGTACCGAGGCAATGGATTTGCACCACGTCTGTGTAAAAGCTGCGAGTCTGTCTTGGCACCTGGCTAGATAGCAATAGTTTATCGCCTTTGTTTGAACTTAATTTTTTTAAAACAGTAGAGAAATAACGTTGTTTATCCTTAAACACTGTAGGGTAACATTGATAAACGTGGAGCTACAAGAATGAAAGTGTAACAGGGATGAATTTACAAGGACGAAAACACTGTTCATCCTTAATATTTTTTTAAGATTAACATGGTGTATGGTCAGCTTGCACGCACCACAACTAATTTCACATGTAAGTTTTTAGTAGCCATCATATGAGCAACCAAACACTCAAATATAAAACTATAAAGAGAAGAAATCTCTTGATCCAACCACATAAATGGTTTATTCATCTTTAATATTGATTTGTTGAGTGGAAGCATAGTATCTTCATTGGAGATCACATGGAGCGCCCTCCATGGATATCATATGTGATTGGCGATTTAGTGCAAGCTTACATATTAATTAATGTTCAACTCTCGATAAGTTTTCTATTATACCATTAAGCTAGACAAGAGAGCAAAGTATTTTAATGGGTGCATGAGACCAATTATGCAAGCAAACATATGCCTAGGGATCGAGTTTGGAACTTCGGATTTGGATGTTAATTCTCTAACAACGTTAAGTTTTTATTCTTTTAATTAACGAGTTACCCTTTGATTGGCATTTTACAGTTTTTCCTGTACAGTTACTGGAGCTCCATCTGTTCTGCTGAGACCAATTATGCAAGCAAACATATGCGTTAATTCTCTAACCAAGTTAAGTTTTTATTCTTTTAATTAACGAGTTACCCTTTGATTGGCATTTTACAGTTTTTCCTGTACAGTTACTGGAGCTCCATCTGTTCTGCTCTGCATCTTTGTTCTGCTCTGCATCTCTGTTCTGATGCAGAGCAGAGAGAACATATATTTTCAGGACGTCGCCCTGTTTTCATTCTGTAATGGTCAGTTTTTCTTCCTTTTTTCCTGGAGCTATAATTTATATTAAATTTTAATTTATTTTTTCAAATAAAATTTTTTAAAATTTTAAATTTGTATAAACTTATATTATTTTATATTTAATTTTTATTAAATAAATAAAAATAATAAAATTTAAACTCATAACTACTTAACTAAAAATAATAAAATTTAAACTCGTAATTACTTAACCATTAAAATTATAATATTATATTAAAAAATTATTTCAACTCAATAATTTAAATTATATAAAATTTTAATATATAATTTATATTATTTTTTAATAAGATTTACAGGCTTTCCATATGTGAAATCTACTAGCATGGAAACATGGTCTTCTCCTAGCTCGAGATCGAGGCCATAGAAGAGAGTCCCGTGTAACTCGGATTTTCGGGAGGCCATTCGCTTGATTTACAAGGACCAAGTTGATTTTCATATATTTAAAGCTACTATCTTAGATATCAGAAGCCTCCTGACCAAGAATTGGGAGGTCAGCATTTGTCATTTCTATTTTGATCACTTATTATTGTTTTTGTCAAGTGTCAGCATAGTATAATGTAATAAATATTAAATATTTATCCAAAACATAAAATCTAGAGGTGGAAGTTTTTTCTTAAAGGAGAAATTGATTTTAAATAAGGCGTTTTTTCTTATAATTGTTTTTTATATATATTCAATTAATAATCGGATGCATAGAAAAGAAAAATTAAATAGCTTCCTTAAATTTTGATTTATCTATTTATTCAAAAGATTTATGAAGCCATTAAGCCTTTTAAATCCTATTCCGACAAAGAACAGCAAGAAGAGGTTGTTTAATTATGAAACTATCAAATTGTATGTGCGTAATCTGGTGGTTTAATCCTGGAACTTTATGAAGTGACGAGCTTTAATTAATTTATTTATTTTAAAAAACAGTCATTAATTTTATGATAAATTCAAAGGGTCAACATTTTAAGGTCTGATAAGCCAGTCATTAATTTTATGATAAATTCAAAGCGGCAACATTTTAAGGTATGATAAGCCGAAAGAAATCCCGATGCTTACAGAGTTGATCAGCGCAATGCCAAATCCATGCTATAAGATAGCATTTTCTACAACGCCTTTGGGATTTGTTGGTGTGATCATCCCTTCATCGAAACAGCTTTCCTTCCTTCTGAAAGAAGTTTTTTTTTTTTTTTCGGAACTTGGGCATGCTTACATATTATCAGCTTGACGTTGGATTTTCTATAGTAACACCCAGAAAAAGGTCGCCAGATTCGTAGTGGTCCTGACTGCTGTAAGAAAGAACGCCATCTTCATCTTAAGCAAGCAGTACATCTTTCCTCGGAGAAGGTGACGAGATTTTATTTCTGGCATACGGTGATCAATTGCATGATCGTCAGGGCACTGCACCAGTTTAATAGAGTAAAGAGCGCTATCACTTGTCAACATCCTCTTGGCTCTGGTAAGCTTGTGGGGTCGTGTTCACTGGGATGTATAGTTGAAAATGAGGTTCCTCGAACAGTAAGTTCTACCGACCATAAAATTCTAGTGGCCGACGGCAGATGATATTTCTTAAAGTTTCTTTTTCTAAAAAGATATATTAAAATAATAGACCAAGATACTTGTGGATTCTTTAGGCCAAGCCTATAGTCGTGTTCATAGTTTTTGAGGAGCCAAGCCATCAAGTTTGACTGTCTATCTTGTCGATTCCGATTTTCTTCAGAGTAACGGTAGATTCCGAGCAATTTATGCCTCGGATTGATTCAGAAGTTTTCCCAAATGAAGTGGATTCTACATGGAATCGCCTCATCCAATAGCTGGAATAGATTGCTTGTGTAGCATCATGTGTAGCATCATGATTACTGCTAATCAAATAGTTTAAACTGAAAATATTACAAATTACTAATGGTGCTGGCTTCATGCAAGATAAGAGGCAATGATTAGTGTGGAATTTGCCTGGAGCATCATGATTCAACCTTCTGATATGGAAGATATGCCCAGATGATAGAAACTCATTTTGTAAAATACAAGGATGAGATATCTTCCGTATACTCATCAATTTATTATCAAGGAAAATATATCTTTTTATTTATTCATTTATTTGATGGGCAATACTAGATTGCAAATAAAAGACAAATAAATTCTTTTTTTCTTATAATAAAAAATATTTATGGATCAGTTCACATATTAATCTATAATATTAAGTTGAAGATATTATCAAAGTTTATTAAACTTTACCTAGTTAAAGATTGGTTATAGAATGTATAGGTTGACCGGATAATTAAAATAATATCACTGGAATTTTTATTTTTAAATAATATTATTTTAAATATTTTAAAATTCTAATTAAATCATAAATTTAAACATCAAATCAATTATGTAAGTTTTAAATTGAATTTTTTTCACAACCCAGTAAAAATTAGAAGTGGAGTCGATATGCTAGACCAAGACAGATTTAAAACTTGTTTGAAAGTATAATTACAGTTAATTTTTAAATAATTTTTTATGTTAAAATATATTATAATAATTTTTTTATTTTTTAAAAATTATATTTGGTGTCGGTACATAAAAATAATTTAAAAACACTAAAAATATATTAATTTAAAATAAATAAAAAATTAATTTTTTTAAAAAATATTTTTAAAATGTAGAAACAAACCTACTTATTAATTAGTGTGTGGATAGAACGTAAAGAGATAAATATTTTTTTTACAATAAGAAATTCACATATTAAATTATATTGGTCTAATGCATTGATACAAATGGTGGCATGTGGTGTGACTTCAAAAGTAGTTCTGGAATGGGCTTAGTTGCCATGGAAAAAGCCCGTCAGTATTGTAGTTGGCGTCATTGATGGATCCAGGCCTTTTGTATGGTTGGGCTTGGCCTCTTGGGTGATGAGACAAATACAAATCTTTTTCTGAGGTTCTAATTCCATCATAAACACAAGAAAAAGGATATTCGAGAATGTGACTCCCCCCAGAGCTCAACGGCCCCACTTGATCAATGATGTAGCTTATGAAACGGTACTCGTATCTACCCTCCTCAAACCGTAACAGCGTTTCTCGGTGTTCCGTTCCTTTCCATCAGAAATCTGGAGCCCGCTTCAGTGTTCACACTCACCACTTCAACCGAAGAAGATGAAGCAGAGTACGTGGCCTGGTCGATCAGACGGCTCTCGTTTCAAATCGCTCCCGATCAAACACCAATTCCATCAATCAGAGTTCAAATCTACCTCCAAATTCTGGTCAACATCATCAGCTTCTCGGCAAATAAGATCATCAGATGGTGATTTCTCGAAACTTCCCTTCGATATACTAACCAAAATAGCGGCATCGTTCACGCTGCCTAATTTGCAAGCCGCGTCGTTGGTGTGCAAGTCATGGAGCGAAGGGCTTCGGCCGTTGAGAGAAGCGATGCTGTTCTTAAAATGGGGAAAGCGGTTCAAGCATGGGCGAGGAGGTGTGCGTCCTAATTTGAACAAGGCTCTCGAATCCTTTTTAAAAGGTGCGGCTCGTGGGTCCACCCTAGCTATGGTTGATGCTGGTCTTCTTTACTGGGAAATTGGCGACAAAGACAAGGCAATTGCCCTTTATGAGAAGGCTGCTAAGCTTGGAGACCGCTCTGGACAGTGTAATCTTGGACTTGCTTACTTGCAAGGTATCTAATTCTTAATTTCTTGTCTATTCATTTTTCCTTTGTTTCTGTTTTGTGCAATGCGAAGGGAGCAAAAAAAATGTAGAAAAGTTGGAAAAGGTGCTAAATTGAGTTGTCAAATATTCGTTTGAAAGGTAGCGAGTTTCTCTCTTGATTGATTGATTCCGGATAATATCTAGTCATGACATGAACGTACTTTGTAGTTTTAATCGTTTTTAAAATAACCCAGAAAGGGAAAAACATTGATAACAATAATAAATAAATAAATAAATAAAAAGGACTGGCTAGTAGCTTCCAATAAAGCAAGATCTGGTCATGAGTTGCTAATCATGTGCTTGTTATGATTATTATTGTATGTGCAGCTGAACCTTCGAAACGTAAGGAAGCAGTGAAATGGTTATTTCAGGCTTCAAAATCTGGTCATGTTCGAGCTCAATACCAATTCGCACTTTGTTTACATCAAGGTAGTGGGGTGAATTGTAATCTACAAGAGGCTGTAAGGATCTCTCTTCTTGTCCTTCTACCATAAATATGTGGATTAGCCTGTTCACTTCAGAACTAGTGAGCTTTTCTCTCATGCAGGCTAGGTGGTATCTAAAAGCGGCTGAAGGTGGATATGTGCGTGCAATGTACAATGTTGCATTGTGTTACTCTGTTGGGGAAGGTTTGGCTCAGAGTCATCGACTAGCAAGAAAATGGATGAAGCGGGCAGCAGATCGTGGTCATAGTAAAGCTCAGTTTGAGCATGGACTTGGACTCTTTTCTGTATGTTATTGCTGATTTAACCTATATTTATTTGAATATGCAGGACAGGCAGTGAATAAAGTAAATTAATTTAATTTGTTCTGTGAAAGGTTGCATTAAGGTGGAGATTATAACAAATGTGGATGGGAAGGGCATAGTTGAGAGAGCAGGATACTTGCACATTTGACTTGCATGTCTGTTTTGCATTCTCCCTTTTTTCCAAGGGTGCCCACCTGGCATTGTGTTTGTTTGGACTCGTGTTTTGAGTTGTGATCTTTTGCTTGCTTTCATCTTTTTGGTGTTCTCTCCTTTTTTTTTCTTTTTCTTTTTTTTCATGTGGAAACCTGTGATTCGGAAAAGAATTAGGACTGATGCTTTGTCAAAATACACGTTGCCAACTACCCAAGCATAACTTTGCAATCCAACCTAAGAAAGCTAAAACCCAATGTCGAAGCCCCATGCTATCTTTAGAGGTCACGTGGGATAGGGCTAATGCTTCAACAGTTTCTTTCCCCATCATATCTGCAACTTAGATATGAACTATGCAGATAGCTCTTCTATATTACTTGTTGGTTTGTTTAAGGATCTTATGGTGATATTTTGGGCAGGAAGGAGAGCAGTTGAAAGCTGTAGTTTATCTGGAACTTGCCACTCGTGCTGGTGAAACAGCAGCAGCTCATGTCAAGAATGTAATTTTACAACAACTATCAGCAACTTCACGTGATCGTGTCATGAATCTTGCTGATAATTGGCGTGCTTTACCTTCATCTCGCTGAGGTATTCATCCGGGTTTGTAAATCTTTGAATTATAGGCTTTCCCTTCACTTACATGCTTTACAAGAACTTGTCCTTATGCCCTTGATCATGAAATGTCATTCTATTTGTGGCATACTATAAATTTACTGGCTTTAGACCACTGTATTGGAGACATAGGTTGCTTGTGTTTCAATATTCTGTAATTGAAAAGGAATAATAAACTAACAAGATTTTTTCTCGAGTCCCATGAGCAATGAGCAATTAGAGAATCGAACTGTATGCTTTCTTGAAAATGAATGGGGAAGGTTTTGCGATACAAATTGTTGTTCTCGGGCCCTCGCAATTTAAAATTAGTGGCAGCATAAATGCAGCAATCACACAAATTGGCTAAACATTATAGTCGCTTATTTCAGCATCAAAGGTATTAAAAAAAGTGAAATTGAGAGTACAAAGGATTAATTAATTAATTAGATACTATCTCTTGAGTCCTTCAAAATTTTGATTTTTGATTTTGTTTTTTCATTATATATCTCGTTAGTACTTTCAATCGAATAGATTAGAGATTTGTTTTAATACACTTAAATTCAATGTGTGCATCTGTATGAGCGTCTCGGTTGACTAATTGTTTGATTGGTTTTGCAGATCAGGATAATCTCATGGCCTGTTGGTTGCAAGACATTAAATTTGAAAATCCCAAGGTCAAAATTAGGGGCATTATCTAACTATGCAGACAAATTTCAGCCTTTGTTCGGATATCTTGGCACACTTCCTCTCCATTTTTGTGCTGTTTTCTTTGGCGAAGAGGGAAAATGTTGGCATGATACCATGGAGAGCAATTATGCCATTGAGCGTGGTTAAAATGTCGTCTCCGCTGCTTGTTCTTTCATCAGTTGAACTGTCAAAACTTATGTTGCTCGGGTATGACAATTCATGAGACAAAGTCCTGGTTAGCGGTCACCTTTGATAATTTTGCAAGGTTATGGCTACGACGAGAGTGTGGATAGGTGTGTATGGTGGTGCGCCGTGTTGAGTAAACTGCTATGTGCTGTGTGCCACCAGGTACTGGGAGTGTGGGGCTTCCACTATTCTTCTGGTCATCGTGATGACCACCAAGAAGATTTGAGAAAAATAATGTTGTCTTAGTGGGGAGTGCAACCAAGATTATAAAATCATTGTGGGAGTCCAATTAGAGTTCTGTTCTTGTAGATAGCATTGCCGTCGATGGTAAAATTCTGTCTGGCGTACTCTACTGGTTAAATGTTCATGCTTGTGGGATGTTAGCTCTGGCATTTTCTTTAACTTTAAGTGGCGCTAACCTTTTTTTTTTTTTCATTTTAAAAAAAGCGAAATCATTTCTAAAGCATAACTTACCTACGCATTTTTTTTGTCCGGTAAAAGACCGAGTATATGCCAGCTAACTGGTAATTTCCTATCGATTATAACAGATCTTTTTTTCCTACAAAAGTACCTTTAACAACGAGAAGGATTTCTCCATTATCGAGACTTGGACACCTTAGAAAAATAAATACCATGCACTTGACTGAAACACATTCAAGAGCTCTTGCTCCATCCACTGCTGCATCCTGGGTGTCAGTGTCAGCAGATTGATATTTCCTCTTCGTTGGAGCATCATGCATGCTTGCTAATGAAACAAGGAGTAATCAAACAAATGATAGCTGCTGTTCTCAAGCCATTTCATCCTCGGAGACTAACTGATGTTATTGAAGGCTGAAGAAGTTGAGGGCTTCAAACTAAATATCAGAAATCATTATGCCTCAAACGATCCGAGAGCACAAATTTTAGCCTCCACAGTGTAACTTTTTTTTGCCTCCATCAGTAGCAATCCAATACTGTAAAGGAAGCGGCAAACAAAACCCAGGAAGCAACGCACAGTAGGTTTTATGTGAACGATAAACCATATTGATGGATACAAAGGGGATCAACTTAGAAAAGGGACTCGGTACATTTATAACTAATTTGATTTATTTGCAAGGCATGAACAAATGGTATTAATTACCAATAATATCCAGAAAACTCTGTTATGATGACGTGTTTCTGTGTTTCTATATGAACCAACTCTGTTTCTGTACGAGTTTTTTTTATAAGGGAATAACCTGACCGAGCTATGAACAATAGGATAGTTCTACCAAAAAGTATGGTGGATACCCTAACTCACAGATTTAGTGTTCAAGGCACATACAGCAGCCTTTGAGAATGCGTTCCGGCGTGATAGAGATTGATGTGATATATTGCCTTGGACACCAGTTCTTTCAAATCAGGAAACTGCGCAAGCATTTTCTGGTCCACTCCCTCAAGGGCATTCAACACCCTAGCCTGTTCCAGAGCCCCACTATTGCCAGCATGTAATGCAAGGTAACAGAGAAGAATCAACCCATGCAACTGCGCCGGTTCATTTCCCCTAAGCAATCTCATCAAAGGCGGTACACCACTGAACTCGATTATTGCCTTTGCATGCGCAACACACAGAAAATTCTCAGGAGTAGCAAACTTCCCTAGTGCTATGGCAGCTTCTGCTGCCACTTCTTGGCTCCTGTTGCTAAGGTGGGCAACCAAAGGGCCAACTACTCGAGTCTCTCTAGCTGGGAAAGTCCTGGCCAATGAACCAATCGATCTTATAGCAGGAACTTGCAATTTAGGACTATCCAACTCTATAATCACCCTCAAGAGCTGATCAACAACTGCCTTGGCAGCAGGGGAATTAGCCTTAAAAGCAGCACGTCTAAGGTCCGCATTGTACTCAGCTGCAGCAGTTATCTCCTTTATCGTCATCAAACAATTGAACTGCAACTCTCCCTCTCCCTTCTCAACCAATTTAGCCAAACAAAGAAGCCCTTTTGTTTCTGTTATCCTCTTGCTATTCAACACACTATCTCTGGCAAGCATCCACAAAGCCTCCGCGCAACTAATTTTCAGCTTATGCTTAACTTCAGGACTCTCATTCTCCCTCTCTCTCCTATGATTACTCCCTCCCCTACTACTCCCCTCCGAACTATGAAAACTCGAAAAAGAACTCACATACGGGCGGTAATGGTGATTATTCTTCGAATCAATTAACGATTTTTTCTCCATTTCTTGGTTAATCTGAACAAGGGAATGAATACTCTGCTTACCCACAAAACTCTTTTGATCATCCATGAAGGTCTCGAAAGACAACAAAGTCACCAGCGGTCGAATCGCATTCTCCCTTGCAAACTCATTCTGAGCAATCGAGTTGCGCTCCGCCATTCTTGCCACCAAATGCGCCACCCAAGTTTGAACCCTCATTGGAGAATCCGCAAGCACTTTGACAATAATTGGAACCCCAGCTTCATCCAGAATAGTCCCCACCCTCTCCTCATCATTTGACAAGTGATAAAGCGAAGTGGCAGCAGCAACTTGAGCATCAGGTGAAGCAGACTCATTTAAAAGCCTAAGGAAAGGGGGAACGCCCCCTTCTTCCACGATGATTTGCTTGTTTCTATCATTATCATGAGCAAGTGAGGCAAGCTGATTAGCAGCTTCAATTTTTTCAGGCAAAGGTCCCATGTGAATGGAACTTATAGAGGACCAAACCCAAGCCAGAATCGGATCGTTGCTAGCAATGGGTGGAAGGGTTATCACAATCCCGTAGTTATCATTGTTGGAGTCCAGGATACTGGACAGCCATTTCATGTCACCAACCGAAGCTTCTAGGAGATTGATCACTTTCCGAAAATCGGTGGCGCTGATGATGGTGACTACACGGCGGAAGACGTTACGGCGCTTGCACTTGCGTACAAGGGTTAAAGCGCGCTCCATGTTCTTGCAGACCTCCGCGACTATGCGGCGAATGGGACGCTCGTAGAAGGATTGGCCAGAGCGGACCTGCGCACGCAGCTTCTCGACGATGGTGTCAACGTGATCTCCCACGTGGATGCACTCGGCCTTGAAGGACTCGGCCTCGTCGACGGCGGAGCGAACCCGTTCTGCTAGTAGGATCGCACAGGCGAGTTCCTCTTCGATTCGTTTCTCTTCAGCCATAAATAAACAGTGACTCAGTAACTGAGTCGTGGAATCGAATTTGGTGGCGTTTGTTTGGTTGATTGCCTCACCTGAATTGAATAACTATCTCTTCTTTGGATGGGAGCTGGTGGTGGTGTGGGTTGGGGACGAAGACCATGATGACTGGCCTCTCTCTTTTCTTAACGTTTTCAGCTGTTTGGTTTGTCTTTTGAGTAAATTATAACTCGGTCCCTATACTTTAATATAAATAATTAATTAGTACTTACAATGTCAGAATATGTACTTACTATTCTTGAAACTATTTATGAGAATATTTCATTTCATTTTTTTTCAAAAAATATAATAAATAAAATAACATATGTAAAATTTATCACAAAATAAACTTTGAAACAAAACGAAAAGCAACTACATTGGGATGATCAATGCTGATTGAGGGACGTTTTCATTATTAATAATACTATAGGGATTAATTAATTAATTATGATAAATAACATGGACTAATCTGTAATTAACGCCTTTTGGGTTCTTAAGCTGAGTTGGTTTATTCTTTAGTCGCATGTTTGTGTCCTTGTTCTTTTAGGTCTTCTTGGGAATTGTGTAAGGAGATGGTGTTGGAAAGCGCGTGGACTGAGATGCTGAGAGGGAGAGAAACGGGTCAAAAGAGTCTTTTGATAGAACCGTCGTCGTTTGTGTCGTCGAACTGACCATTTGTCATTTGAAGGAAGGAAGTGAAAGTGTAATGGCAGTTGCTTGGGAGGAGCGTGGAAAAGGAAAGGGGAGTTTCTTCTTTTATTTACAACGTATTTATCCCTTTTATTTTATTTATTTTTTAAGTTACTACTGTTACTATTACAAATGTTTTGTAGGATTTGAGTTACTACTGTTACTATTACAAATGTTTGGTAGGATCTGTTGTATGGTTGTTTTTAAAGTGTTTTTTTATTTAAAAATATATTAAAATAATTTAAAAATATTAATTTAAAATAAAAAATTTAAATATTTTTAAAAACGTTTTTAAAATACAAAACAAATAGGAAATACTTGGAGAGATTAATTTGTAAAATGTTTTTAAAAGTATTTTAATTTAATAATATATTAAAATAATATTTTTAATATAATAGAATTAAAAAAATAAAAAAATTAATTTAAAAATTTTTTTTTTTTGTCCTATGGTGTTTTCCTTTCTTACATTTGTAGTCATAACTCGAAAAAAAAGGAGAAAATAGGTTAAAGAATTGCTTCTTCTTTAACTTGGTGCCAAATCTTTTCAACTAGACCTATATAAAAAGAGTTTCCCTACTCGAGGGATTATGTTAGGGCCATCTTATCAAATAATTCTAACTGTTGGGCGAGACGGCAAGCCAGTTTTGGTGACCTTTGAGACATAGTAAATATCGATGGCCCCAGACACCTTTTAACTCCAAAGCTAGCTTTAGTTAGTTGTTTAGTAGCTAGTTTATTCTGAACTAAACTCAAAAAAAGACAATGTGCTGCCTTTGATTTTTCCTATGAATGGAACAATCTTAGGTTGAGAATTAGGAAATAATCCTAGGATGCGCGTAATAGCAAGAGCAAGTTAAATACATCTAAACTACCCTCCCTCCTGCTGAATCTAAATATTTTTTTTTTTAAAATATTTCATCAAAACAATCTAAAATAATATAATATTAAAAAAATATTTTTAAAAAAAATATTTAACATCAGTTTATCAAAACAATTTAAAAAAACATATCAAAAAATTATTTTTAAAAACAATTAAAATTTTTTAAAAATATTTTTTAAAATACAATTTTAAACAGCTCCTTTCCTGATTAGGACAAAACAATGGGGGGATCAGATGAGATTTTCAGAGATAAGGAGTGGAGATCTAATTTCATCCAATTGTTTTTCTTAAGAAAACAATGGATTTGCTTCTTCTTCTTTTTTATTTGAAGAAAAATATTTTCAAAACAAATGGGAGTTCTTCTGTCTCAAGTGACACCCTTCTAGGATTAGTGGATACAAGATGGTCTACGAGTTGATTTTTTTTTTTAATTTTTTATTTATTTTGGGATTTTGAACACATCCATTCCTTTTGATCACGTATCGTTCGCCAGTCAAAGTGGGGAATATTAGCCATAGTGGCATCGCACTCCTGCAAAATGGTGCCTTGCGTGAGCTTCTCGACCAAGCCACTTGCATGACAACGCCTCTTCTTCTCATCTTTTCCCAGCCAAATGATAATAATAGCTAACACACTCACTTTCCACCCTTCAAATAATTATAAATTTACTTCTTTTTTTCTAATGATCAGATCCTCAGATAGACCCCTCCTACGTAGTCGAGGCCAATGCATGTGTTGAGGCCACGTCTTTTTTTATATATTTTTATTTATTTTTCAGCTATTATTTTTATTCTCTACGTATAATACGTATAAAGACTTGTTTAATACATCTTCAAATGGAGGACGTGACCACTTTTAAAACAACTATACTCGAAAATAAGGAAAAATAAAAAAAAAAGAAGACAGAAAACTCAGCAATGGACCACTGCATAATACTTAACATTTTAAGAATGTTAATTAATTATGTTTAAAATCACAGTCACGCTTCGCCTTGGAATTAAAAACCGACAATCAATCTGGATTCCTGGCATTAAATTAATCAGTTAGCCTTGGAATTAGAATATCATATTTGACAGTCTTACTGAAGGAAATTTTTTACTATATTTCCAATAACGACCATCAAAAGATTCATAAACAAAAATAATTTATTAAAAAAAATTTATTAATAATTTATGGTTGGTAGATAAGTCTATTAATAATAAATATACTAATAAATTTATAGATAGATAAAATATACCACAAAAAAATTTATTAATTTTATTTTGTCTGTATCTCCATCTATAAATATAACAAAAAAATTAAGATATTAAAATTATATAATTCATGTTATTTTGAAAGGTAAAAGATAAAGTGTATATTTTTTGAAATTTTTAGAACGCCACCTATATTTGGTATTTTTTTTTTATTATTCTTTTAATCTCACCTTTAAATAAAAAATCAAAAGCAACTAACTTTAAGTTGCCTAAAATAAAGCTATGAAGACCTAGATGAATTGTAAAAAAAATGAACAGGGTCATACATGGTGATCTGTGTACGCGTGAACAGTATTGATATTTATTGTGAATATCCCACACGTTTTAGTATTTAGTATAAGTTTTTAGTATAAATGTACATATAATTTAAGTCTTGCAATATTAGGGGGAATTTCATCTTACAAATTACAAAAACTTGAGTGTATAACGTATCCAGATTCCAAAATGAACAAGAGCCAACAAAAGAGAATTTTAGAGGTTCGAACCATGATACACTCATAAATAAAGTAGATGGTGCCTTTAAGGATTTCACTAAGTGAATGTCCTTGCGCTCTACAATGGATCGAATTAAAAGTTATTTTTAATATGCAAAAAAATATAAATGCTCTATTAATTTTTTGATATTAAAAAATATTTTAAATGTAAAATGAAAAATTCACCAAATGTGTTTAATAATATAAATTGATAATAACATGTATAAAAATAATAATTTATATTTTATTAAAAAAAATAAAATGTATGATATGATCAAATAAGGTCAGATTCGAATTTTAACATAAAATCTTTTAAAATTCGAATCTGTTGATCATATCATACATTTTATTTTTTTTAATAAAATATAAATTATTTTAATTTTATGCTATTGAGCATAATTTCAAATCAAACAGTTAGATTAAACTAAAAATTTTCATAAGATTCTAGATGTATTTATTTATATTATTGTAAGATTTTAGGTGCGTTGAAGTTCAGGAAAGTTTTGAGACATAGGTATAAGAAGTTGTATGAATTTTGTTATTATTATTTTTTTACTTGTGAACTTTTTATTTGGTAATGATCCCTTTTCTACAAGGATGTGACACTTTATTTTGAAAATTTTCTAATTTTATAAGGATCTTTAATAGGTTATAATATATTTTTCAAGTATAGCAATGATTCATTAATGTTCAAAATTTTTTTTAACTAGAATTTTTTATTCCTCCTAGCTGCACAAGAAAAGAAAGGTTGATGTTATTTAATGATAGATTGATTTCTAATATAATTGGTAGCAATGTAGGCTATAGATAAGCTTTATATGTGACTTTATAGTATTTTCTTTTCTTCTTCTCTTTTTACAACATCACATGGAATTAACGTATGAGTTTTATTTTTATCATTTCAATTATAGCTTAAGACTTGTTTTAGCTTAATTAATATTTTGTTTTTAGTTAGAATCTAAGACTTGTTTAAATTAGGATTTAGGTTTACTAGTATAGATTCTGAGTCAATTTTATAAATGGGTCAATTTAACCTAGAAGGGTAGGTCCATTAAGATTAATTTTTTGAAAGTACTTAAACTTTTATAAGTCTAAGTTTCAACAACCTTTGATGAATAATACTTTTGGACTTTCAGCTAGAATACAAGGCTTGTTTGGATCAGGGTTTGGATTATTAGTATAGGTTTTGGGTCAGTTTTTTAAGTGGATCAATTCAGCCTAAAATGGTTAATCTATTAAAGTTAATTTTTCAGAAGTACTTAAACTCTTGTAAGACTACGTTTCAGCAACCTTTGATGAATAATACTTCTAGAATTTTTAATTTAACATGTGAGAGAGATTCTTGTATTTTTTCTTTTTGAACAAATTGAATCTAACTTATCAAAGCTTAATTAGCTTTATGGCATTATTCGACTTCATTCCAATCGTATTGGTGTCTTGTAATAGGTTTTTATTATGTCACACTCTTATCAGATCTCTTTGGGCTTTCTAGAATCAAATCTCAAACTTGATTGTGGGTTGCATGATCACAATGTTCACATAAATGCCAATGCAATCTCTCTTTCATTTAATAAAAATGAAAAAATAGTAAATTTACATATAAAAAAAATTATACTATCTAAAATCAAAATAAGAAAGGTATCCTTCTTTATTCATCTTTTTTAACAATTTTTTTATACAAAAAACATATCATCTTATCATAAGTTTAAATTAAACAACAAAAAAATATTCTAACAATTCTAATGCAATTGTATTTAAAAAAAAATATAAGGATAAGACATGCATTATCTTGAAAAACTTTATAAAAGTATTATCTAACTCGGTCTAGTTCGGGTCAACCCAAAGACTCTTGTCCTAGCCTCGTACTTGGATTGCAAATTACTCGCTGCAAATAGTAAATAAAATCCCATATCTAAAAGGCTTGTGGTTAGTATATTGTAGTCTTTCAAGTATGATCTCTCAAACTTTTTCTTTGAAAAATTCTTCTAAACTCCTTGCCATCTCTGATTTGTCTATAAAAAATCTTGATTCTTTAATGTTCCT
>NW_011501775.1:28638-33117 GCF_000495115.2 Populus euphratica
AATAATAATAATTATACTAGTTGTTAGATAATAATATAAATCATATCTTTAGACCTCACCTAATAGATTAAACTATTGAGTTGAATTAATTTTTTGACATGGTATCAGAGCCATGATGACCAAATAATCACATGTTCGAATCTCATCATCCCTATTTATTTGATAAAAATTAAGCACAATGTAAAGTTGACTTGTGCAAGTTTCAAGCTCAAAGGGCTTTCACTTGAGAGGGTGTGTTAGAAAATAATATAAATTATATCATAGAACCTCATCTAATAGCTTAAGCTATTGAATTGAATTGGTTCTTTTACTAGTTAAATTTATTTCACAAATCAAATATGATAATTTAATTGGTTATGCAAGACAAATTAAGAAGATGTATAAATTAGGATATACAAATAATGTCTAGCCAAGAAATTTTAGAGATCAAATCTAAAAGGAAATTATTAAAAAATATTATTTATTGCATCCAATCATTAAAGAATATTAAAATGAAAGATTTTTTTTTTTAAAAAAAAAAAGGCGGCTAAACTAACTTTTATTGCAATTCTCTTTCGTTTATATCCATCAACATCGTCTATGGAAACCCCTTTGAAATACTAATATCAGATTTTCTTTAGTCACATGGGAAACTCTCAAAAGTATTGAAATACTTCTAATAAATGTTATAGATAATAATGATGGGTTAATCAACCAATCTATCCTAATATGTTAAACATATTCTCCTAGATGTTATTTTATAAACTAATATAAAATAATGTTGGCTTGACTAAATTCATTAAATCCATAACATTTTGTCAGCTTTTGTTTCTATAAAAACTTTCATATAGAATTAGAAAGATGGCCCTTCAATTAAAATTTCACAACATAAAAGCCAAACTTATGGAGTAAAGTAGCTGGAATGTCATGGTTAGTTGTTGCAGCTATGTCAAGAGCAAATCAAATGTTTACATAAGGAGAAGGTGTTAGAGATATTTGAAAAAGAAAAAGAAAAGTATGGTCGAAACACATCCCATTCATATAATACTACTCACCTAAGAGAGGAAGTCTCAATATACTTGAACTTGGATTACAATACTTAACATACATATTTATACTAGTTTAGAAATAAATTAAGAGAATAAAAAAGATAAATACTCTTTAATAGTTATACATACATATACAACAACTAAAAAACATTTTGAATGAAGATTTTAGAATTAACTTTAACACTCCTTAATTTTAAAAATCTCGCAATTCTTGAAATCTAAATTATATTATAGCCATTGTTTCATTATAGTTGGATTAGCTTCTCACCACCATTTTCTAGATTTTTTTATCTTATCTTATCCTTGAAAGGATCTCACTTGCATCTTTATCCTAGAAATTTCTTTCACTATGGTTAGCTAATGGCATCTTATTACCATCTCTTCAATTTTTTTTTCTTTAGCAATTGTATTTGCTTAAAAAAAACTCAACTTAAATTATTTTTATCATCTTGCGGTTACTGTTATATTTTTCTATTCAAATATCTCTTTTCAAGATTTGGTTCTTCAAGCAACCATTTTATTTTGGCTCACTTTTAATAAGGTTGAGGTCTTTTTTTTGTCATGACTTCTTCGCCATCTTTAATCTTCTTTTATAGGAAGGGTCCTTTCTTATCTTTTTTATATGTGATCTCTCTTGTACCATGATTAATACTTAAAAGTGCATTTTTATCAATGTTTTATATCATCATTTTGCACTTGAAGTATTAATAACTCCTTAACTAAAGCATGTTTTATAATAATATATCTAATAATATAAGATACCTTTAATTTGTGGTAAATGTCTATTTTTAATGCAGGCCTATCACATAAATGAAAAAATTGATTGATGACTTTAAGAACTTAAATTGCAAGGATAAAGAGATAGCCAAACTTAGAAAAGAGATGTCGGTGCAATCCAAACCGGAACACTGTTCGGTAAATGGGTCATATCTGGAGCTATATATCTCAGATTTAGGTCCAATTTATATGGATGGAAAGGTAAGACATAGGCCTACAACTTTCATATGGAGCCCAAGATCTAAAAAGGCCATTATCAAGTCCAAATTGTAGCAACAACAAAGAAGCCCGAATCTGTCTTCCAGCCCGAGCACTGTTCGGTATTTTGGCCATATCTGGAGTTCTAGAAGTCCAAATGAGCTGAAGTTTTTACACAAGAAAGCTGAGACAATTGCCTACAACTTTCATGTTTGCAACTGGCTCCAATTTTGACGTTATCAATGACGTTTTGGGCAGACAAGAGAAGATAAGGATTGTCACCAAGTCAAAAGTTGGTCACCCACTTATCAATTAGTCATCAAATCAATAGTTCCCATTTTTGGCCTATAAAAGGAGGCATTTGCCATGCATTTAGGCATCTTGGTGTTCAGATCAAGATCATGCTCTTCCTTTCTCTCTTTGTATTTTTTATGCTTTGTTTTCATTAATATTAAGTTTATGCCTTTCATTTCCTTTCCTTTACTTAGTTAACTTTTATGTTCTTATTTTGTTTATCTATTTTGCTTTCTTTCATTATGTCTAGCTAAGTTAATTATGTCAAGGTGAAAAGGTTACACTAATGGTGTAAGAATAAGTATAATGTAAACTTAATATGGACTTTAATGTTTGATACTAACATGTTTTATATTTGCTATCTTGTTCACTCTTTAATACTTTGCTTGTTAAATGACTAATCTTGATTTATGTTGTATAACACTTGGTACAACAAATGCTTGGCACTTTCATAGCCCATAATGTATGGTATAACCCCACATACCATCTCTTATATAAAAAGTTGTTATTTTGCACAAAACTTTTTTTTAGGCTTCTTCTATCTTTCTTGATGCAAGATTCTAATTTTATTGTTAGGCATTATCATTTTACATCTTTTTTTATATATATTATTTGTTCTCCACTCTATTTTGAGATTTCAAACTAGTGTTGATATCATGTTAAAAATAATAGAAGGAGAAACAAGGAAACATGTTGGAAATATATCTCATTTATATAATACTACTTTTCTAATAGAGAAAATTCCAATATACTTGACTTGGATTCCAATATAACATGTACTAGTGGAGGAATAAATCAATTGATTTAAAAGGATAAACACTCCTTAATAGTTATACATATAGGAAAACTAAACAACACTTTAAATGAAAATTTTAAAATTAATTCCACAAAAGGAAGGAAGGTTAAGAGCAAGCCGCTTGAGACGAGAGAGCAACAGGGTACTAACAAGAGGAAACTGCCGGAGAGAGGAGAGCATGATGGCAATGAAAGAGAAGCCACTAGAAAGGGGAGTATAAAGTGTTACGTTAAGGCAAAACCCTAAACTTGTGTGTGTAGCCTAGCATAAATGTAATATTTTCAAATTTTAAGGTTTTTATGCATTTTGGGTCAAGATTGGGCCAGGTAGAACAGTATCTATAACTTAAAACCTTCGAGTTTTATCCAAAACCCAGTCGAGTTAAAAAAACTCCTATCCATCAAGTCTATATCTATCAGATATGGGTGGAATTACCATCGATCAATGGGTGGTGTAGTTAAATGGCATGACGGGAATTGTATTGATTATGGTTTACTGGCTTCGATCCATGTTGATTGTGCACTGGATGTGTTGAGATTTTATGGCTTGGATACCTGATGTGAACGGTGGTGGTGGTGGTGGTGGTGGTGTTATTACTGATTGGGAAGACATGAGCTGAGCTGGGAGGTTTCTCCAGATTGTGTTAGCTGCCGGAGATAAAAGGACACGTGAAGAGGCTTTCCTTGCTTTGTCCTCGAATAGAGTATTTGTACTGTTTTTTAGTGGAGGTGTTTGACCTTTAATTTCAGTTTTTCTAATCAAGACTCATGAGTAACTGATTTTGAGAGGACAAATAATTACGTAAAGAATATCAGTAATTTTGATGCTTCCTCTTGCTTCGCTGCTGCTCTTTAGTCTTTGAGAATGGTTGCTTTTTTAAAAATAAAAAAATATTTAGAAGTATAATAATAATTATTTTTTAAAGTGTTTTTTATTTTAAAATATATTAAAATTATATTTTTTTTAATTTTTAAAAAATTATTTTTGATATCATTATATTAAAATAATCTAAAATATAAAATAACTTAAAATAAAAATAAAAAATAAAAAAAATTAATTTTTCAGAAATCTTTCCAGCCAGTGTCAAATATTGGCCACATCTAGGATTTTGAAACTCTTGCCTTTGATTTGACTTGTACAGTATATTCAAAAAAAATGTCCTCAGGGGATAAAATTTTTTATATTATCGTGATAATTGTTTTTTAAAAATATATTAAAATAATATTTTTATTTTTTAAATTTATTTGTAATATCATTATCATATTAAATCAATCCAAATCCAAAAACACTAAAATAAACATTTCATGACTAGTTGTTATCAAACTAAATGTTTTAAAAACACAATACCATCACAAATACAAATATTACCTAACTATTTTAAAATAA
>NW_011501761.1:0-12805 GCF_000495115.2 Populus euphratica
ATAAATCTTTTCAAAATCTCCGTGCATTGCCTTAATGGCTATGTGATTTTTCGTGGACAGAGAAGATCAACTCTTGCAGAATAGATCAGTCAGTATACATGCAGCTTCCACACAAATACAAGGGTTTGATTTAGGATGATAACTGTATTCGTTTTTATGCAGGTTCGCCTTCGTTTATCTGAATGAAAATAGATATGGAGGGACCTTGCTTTTATGAAGATAAATGTGGAAATGAGTAAAAATAATTGACTTATTCGAGCACGAAGGTGAAGGCATGCCATACTCTAATTTATAAAGGGTTAATTATATTTAGTCAATCCAGTTTAGTAGAACTAACTAATCAGTCATCTTAGTTTCAAAAACTAAACTTGTTCGGTAAATGTAAAATATTCTGTTTTTCTCATAGCCTGTATACTTAACGTAATGTAAATTAATCATGAAAAATATCACCTGAACCTCTAATGAAAATAGATATAAAGGATTGAAAATTGTAAATGCAGATTGGTATAAAAATTGGGAAGCTTACATTAAAGTTGGGGTGGATGGACCTCAACTGTTATTCCTAGATCAGATCCAGGAATGAGTAGAAACCAATGTGTAATAGTAACTGATTAATCGAAATTGAAAGGGGATGCATGCGAGAGGTACAGGGTTCAAATGGTAGAGCGCTCGCTTTGCATGCGAGGGGTACAGGGTTCAATTTGCATTTCTATTGTTTTTTTTTTTTTGTTGCTTGAATGGAGTATTCAGCTAAAACAATATGGTGTTCTGGAAGACACTGCTATAATTGGAGAGTTGAAAGAAATTCCAACTGCCAAGTGAATTGGGGAAGCTGAGGACTTCAGTTTGTTTCCCTGTGAGAACATGAACTCTGTACAGAGAAGTGAGGACATCCATGAAGGGATTTAGAGTTTAGATAAATCACTATTCATGCCTTCTACTTTGGGCATTACCAGAACTCTGTATACTTCTGGAAGACACCGACACAATTGAAAGAAATTATGTTTTAAAAGTTGTGACAAATTGGAGGTATTTGATTCGGAACACACATAGGAAAACACCCTTTCCTTGTTTTTGTTTTACCAGTTGAGTTACAGAGCTAGGGAAGGTTTTCTCTGCTATAATCCATTTCCATTACAAGATCTCATTGGACAAAATTTTAGACAACAATTACATATGATTCAAAAAGAGACCCACCTGTCCCTGCTGCAATCATTTTGGTCTTACAAATACTATTTGAAGTGCGACACTTTCTACAGTTATTTTTATTTAGATTTTCTAAATTTTGAAAAATTTCACATTCAGTGTAATAAAAAAGACTGGTTACTAGATCGAAAGAGCTTTATTATTAAAAAATAATTAGCTTGCTAGCTATTTTCATTTTTAGATTTAAATTAAGTACTATTCCAGATTTTTTTTTTCAATTTTTCTTGTTGCTGTCTTATTTTTTTAGATAAATATTTTCAATTTAATTAGCTTGCTAGCTGTTTATGGATGTTGTGCACTTGCTGATTCGGCAGAGTTCAATCCGTTAGTTCTCCAAAGTGGGCCCCTAGATTCTGTAGTAAGTCAAGTTGTTCTTTTTCTTTTTTTCCCACTCTTTTTATGAAGGAAAGATGCGCCCTTTCAACTATACAGAGAATAATCATTAAGCCATCCACTGTTGCTCTCATCCATTCCCTTGCTTTCTCACTGCTGATAAACCTCAGCTGTTAATAATCTACAGTAACATTTGCACCCCTGCTCACGGGTCTGAAGTCACTGCTCTGTTGATTAGCTGAAACCAAGAGGTATGCTTGCTTCCTTTCTTCTTCTTTTATCACTTGATTTCAGAGACCCCTTGATGTTAATTTGCTGTTCATCTTGATTCCTTTCTATCTTTCTTTCTTTCTTTGTTACTTTATGTTTTTGAAAAGCTGTTTATTATTTATGCTTGGTTGCTTTGTTTCTTTCTTTGTTATTTATGCTTTTGAAAAGCCTCTGCTTTGCTGCTTGTTTATTATTTGTGTTGTTTTTACTTTATTAATGTTAGCTAATCAACCTCTGAAGTTCCACAACAGTATTATTTAGATCTTTGTCTGTTAATTAGTATATCAGGACTCGATTTCTGGATTCATCACCGGTATATAAACAAGATTTCTCTTTAAAATTCTATATTTATACGAATCTAAATTTATATACAATCTTATCTTTTAAACAACTCAATTAGAGTTCAACACAACATTAACAATAAGCTAACTTCATAATATAATTTAATTGTCTTAATACAAGAGTTAATATAATTTCATAGTTTTTGAACACTAATTAAATATTAAAAAAGAGTACAAATTATAATAAAAAAACAGATTCTGAAGGTCTAACAAAAATGACCTGCTATTCAGTTATAAGTCTGAAAAAGATAAATAATGAGAGGGTGAGTTCAATAACTTAGTGAGTAGATAATATTCAATATACACATACGATATAATACAATAATGAGAAATATATATACAATTGACTTTAGCTTCTTATAGAAAGGTTCATCAAATAGGTTATAACAAGAGTATCACAAGGTAAAACTTGTCAGAAAATCAAAATACAATGAGCATGAGGCTCCGTACTGTGGGATGATCAGTTCACACAGGTTGGTGACTCCCCCAACCAGCTAAGATTCAGATACAATGTGCACAAAAAATAATACTATCCTGTTAGTATGAGTATTCTGACTGACATACCATATGTTCATAATCATAATTAAACAAACATATTAATATCACAAGGCTCACCTCATGACATCAATCAAATGAGGAGCTATTAATTTAGAAGTCAATTCAAAATATATATTGATTCATATCAAGAATTTAGATTCAATAATTGATCATCCTTTATCATAACAAGGATAATAATCAACATATATATATATATATTATCAAGAAGCATGATCCAATTCATATTAACGAATCAAATACTTATAATATTTTTCATGCATATAAAAAATTATTCACTTACCTGACTCGAAAACAAACAGAACTTAAAGTTAATACCGAAAAAAATCCTACTGACAACCCGCTGGTAGAATATTAAGATTATCTGAATATAAAAAAAACATATTCAAGAATGACTCAAAATAATATATAACCTATTTAATACACCTAACTAAGTGTCTATTTTATAACCCTATATATTTTTAGACTAAACTAGTTATTTTTCTAAAAACCCAATATTAACTAATTTTTTTGAAATCCAATCCATAATAAAAAAATAATAAAATTAATAATAATTCACTAAATAACCGTTGATTATTCATCAAATCAATCTGTAAAAGCTAATATTACAGCTGAGGACTAATCTAGAATTTATCATATTTTTAAGGGTCAAATTATAACTTTTGTCAAATTGAATGACCAAACTAAAAAAATCATAAATCCATGACTATACTGAAATTATGACCATATATAATCCTCAATTCTGTCCAGAATATCTCATTATACTCCAGGGACCATTCTGGAATTTTCTCTAATTTTTTAGGGTCAAATTGTAATTTTTGTCAAATTAGAGGGTTAAATTAAAAATATCATAAATCCATAACTATACTGGAGTTCTGACAATATTTAATCCTCAATTCTGTCCAGAATATCTCATTATGCTTCAGGGACCATTCTGGAATTTTTCCAAATTTTTAGAGTCAAATTAGAGAACTAAATTGAAAGTGTTAAAAATTCATAACTATACTGGAATTCTGCTCATAATTCATAATTTATTCTGTTTAGAATCTCGGAATATGTCATGGGGACCAATTTGTAAATTTTTTGAAGTTTGAGAACTAAACTGTAATTTTCACAAATTAAGGGATTAAACTGAAATTTTATCATCTTTGACCTTAAACCCAAAATTTCTAGAGATTCCTGTTATCTCATGATTTCTAATACAAATTCACCATTCAAACAAAATCATAACTCAAAATTATCATATTTCCCTACAATCCCCCAAAACCAACTACCAATCCATTACTCACAACAATCAACCCTATAACATTCAAATTAATTCATCAACAAACCCAAAACACAATTTTCAAAATCCTAACATTCAATCAAATTAGAAATTTAAAGTTTAATTAACATATATCTATACATTTAACAATTAAAATCTTACATTTAAACTTATTTTCTTCAATTTTCTTCTATTTCCCTTATCTTTCCCTCCTTTTTCTTTTTCTTCCTCCCTTTTTTCTCATGGTTTGCTTTAAGAAAAACACAACTTTCTCTTTTTTATTTTTATTTATTAATTATTATTCAATTACCACAATACCCTTCATTTATTTATTCCTATATCTAATTCCTCAAAGACTTTATAGCCTTTTCCTATCTCTTTAATTCAAATTGTTACACAATCCATGCCTCTCTCTACTTAATTTAATCCACCAATGCTACTTTTTTTATCTGATTACTAGATTGAAAGAGCTTTATTATTAAAAACTAATTAGCTTGCTAGCTTTTTTCATTTTTAGATTTAAATTAAGTACTATTTCAGTTTTTTTTATTCAATTTTTCTTGTTGCTTTCTTATTTTTTTATATCAATATTTTCAATTTAATTAGTTGGGATATTTTTTTATATTTAATTAATAATTTTTTTATTATACAATACAGATTTTTCAAAAACTATCAAAGATTTCATTTTTCTCCATAATCAAGGACTTGGCAGAGTTCAATTCGTTAGTTCTCCAAAGTGTGCCCCTAGTTTCTGTAGCAATGCAGCCAGCCAAGTTGTTCCTCACTGTTTATGGATGTTGTGCACTTGCTGATTCGGCAGGGTTCTATCGGTTAGTTCTCCAAAGTGGGCCCCTGGATTCTATAGTAAGTCAAGTTGTTCTTTTTCTTTTTTTCCCACTCTTTTTATGAAGGAAAGATGCGCCCTTTCAACTATACAGAGAATAATCATTAAGCCATCCACTGTTGCTCTCATCCATTCCCTTGCTTTCTCACTGCTGATAAACCTCAGCTGTTTATAATCTGCAGTAACATTTGCACCTCTGCTCACTGGTCTGAAGTCACTGCTCTGTTGATTAGCTGAAACCAAGAGGTATGGTTGCTTAAGGACTTTTCTTTTTTTCTATTTTTATCACTTGATTCCAGAGACCCCTTGATGTTAATTTGCTATTCATCTTGATTGCTTTCTTTCTTTCTTTGTTACTTTATACTTTTGAAAAGCCTCTGCTTTGCTGCTTGTTTATTATTTGTGTTGTTTTTGCTTTATTAATGTTAGTTGAATTGCAACAAAGAAATCCTTTTGCTGTTCATTTCTGATTTAGTTCCTGAAGATTTGAAAAGTTTCATTTTGATTTAATTTTTTCATTGCAGTTCCTTGATTGCTTGATTCCAGACAAGAAGAAGAGTTAAGTTTCATTGGACATGGAAATTGTGATTTCTATTGTAGCAAAAGTTGCTGAGCTGTTAGTTGTTCCCATTAAGAGACAGATTGGTTATGTAGTTGATTGTAATACCAATATTCAGAACTTACATAATGAAGTTGAGAAGCTGACAGATGCAAAAACAAGGGTGATTCATTCTATAGAGGAGGCTAGAAGGAACGGGGAAGAGATTGAAGTTGAAGTTTTGAACTGGCTGGGAGATGTTGATGGGGTCATTCAAGGGGGAGGTGTTGTTGTTGCAGATGAATCAAGTAAGAGGTGCTTCATGGGTTTGTTTCCTGATCTAAAGATACGTTATCGGTTGGGTAAAGCAGCGAAGAAGGAGTTGACGGTTGTTGTTGATCTCCAGGAAAAAGGGAGATTTGATAGAGTTTCTTACCGTGCTGCTCCATCGGGTATAGGGCCTGTCAAGGATTATGAGGCCTTTGAATCAAGAAATTCTGTATTAAATGCTATTGTGGATGCATTGAAGGATGGTGGCGTGTACATGGTTGGGGTATATGGGATGCCTGGTGTGGGGAAGACCACACTTGTGAAGAAGGTAGCTGAACAAGTCAAGGAGCGTAGGCTGTTCGATAAAGAGGTTCTGGCAGTTGTGTCACATACTCCAGACATCAGAAGAATTCAAGGTGAAATAGCAGATGGGCTGGGACTCAAATTGGATGCAGAGACTGATAAAGGAAGGGCAAGTCAACTATACGAGAGATTGAAGAGAGTGACTAGAGTACTTGTAATTCTTGATGATATTTGGAAAGAACTTAAATTGGAGGATGTTGGAATTCCTTCAGGGAGCGTTCATGAAGGATGCAAGATACTCGTGTCTTCAAGAAATGAATATGTATTGTCACGCGAGATGGGTGCGAACAAAAATTTCCCGATTCAAGTTTTGCCTGCAAGTGAAGCGTGGAATTTGTTCGAAAAGATGGTGGGTGGTGTTGTTAAAAATCCTAGTGTACGACTTGTTGCTGCTGAGGTAGCCAGAAGATGTGCAGGTTTGCCGATTTTACTTGCTACAGTTGCTAGGGCACTGAAAAACAAAGATTTATATGCTTGGAAGAACGCCTTGAAACAGCTAACAAGGTTTCATAAAGATGATATCGATGATAAGGTTTACTTGGGTCTAGAACTGAGTTACAAAACTTTGAGAGGTGATGAAATCAAGTCATTGTTCTTGCTTTGTGGGCAATTACGATCTAATAATATTTTAATCTCAGACTTGTTAAGGTATGCTATAGGCTTGGATTTGTTTAGGGGATGTTCCACATTGGAAGAAACAAGAAACAGTCTGCATACATTGGTGGATGAGCTTAAAGCCTCTTGTTTGTTGCTAGAAGGTGACAAGGATGGAAGCGTGAAAATGCATGATGTTGTTCATAGTTTTGCCATCTCTGTTGCATCAAGGGACCACCATGTGCTTGTTGTGGCAGATGAACTCAAAGAATGGCCAGCCAATGATGTGCTTCAACAGTACACTGCAATCTCTTTGCCTTTCCGGAAAATTCCTGATCTTCCTCCAATATTAGAATGTCCAAATCTCAATTCGTTTCTACTGCTGAATAAGGATCCCTCACTGCAAATACCAGACAGCTTTTTCAGAGAAATGAAGGAGCTCAAAACCTTGGATCTGACAGGAGTTAATCTTTCACCACTGCCTTCGTCACTTCAATTTCTTGAGAACCTTCAAACGCTGTGTTTGGATAGTTGTGCTGCTTTGGAAGATGTATCTATAGTTGGAGAGCTAAAGAAGTTGAAAGTTCTCAGCTTAATCCGTTCTAATATTGTTTGTTTGCCGAGAGAAATAGGAAAATTGACTCGTCTGGTACTTCTTGATTTGAGCAATTGTGAAAGGCTTGAAGTAATATCACCAAATGTCCTTTCTTCCTTGACCCGGCTAGAAGAATTATTTATGGGAAACAGCTTCCTGAAATGGGAGGCTGAAGGACCAAGCAGTCAAAGAAACAATGCTTGCCTGTCAGAATTGAAGCTTCTGTCAAACTTAAGTACCTTAGACATGCAAATTACAGATGCAGATAATATGCCCAAGGACTTGTTTTCGAGCTTTCAAAACTTGGAAAGGTTCAGAATATTTATTGGAGATGGGTGGGACTGGTCTGTTAAGGATGCAACCTCAAGAACTTTGAAACTCAAGCTCAATACTGTTATTCAGCTGGAGGAGGGGGTGAACACGCTGCTGAAGAGAACTGAAGAACTTCATTTGCAAGAACTGAAGGGGGTTAAGAGTATCCTATATGACTTGGACGGGGAAGGTTTCCCTCAGCTGAAGCATCTTTACGTCCAAAATTGTCCTGGAATTCAATATATCATCAACTCGATCAGGATGGGTCCTCGTACTGCTTTTCTGAACTTGGACTCACTGTTTCTTGAAAATTTGGATAACTTGGAGAAGATCTGCCATGGCCAACTTATGGCAGAGTCGCTTGGAAACTTGAGAATTTTGAAGGTAGAAAGTTGTCATAGGTTGAAGAATTTATTTTCAGTCTCCATGGCAAGAAGACTTGTGCGCCTTGAAGAAATCACAATAATTGATTGCAAGATCATGGAAGAGGTTGTTGAGGAAAGTGAGAATGATGCTGCTGACGGTGAACCAATAAAGTTCACTCAATTACGTAGACTGACACTGCGATGTCTGCCTCAGTTCACAAGCTTTCACTCTAATACAAGGCAGGAGCTATTAGCAAGTGATGGGAGGTCAAAAGAAATTGTTGCGGGGAATGAGCTTGGGACTTCCATGTCACTTTTCAATACAAAGGTCTGGTTTGATCTTTTAACAAGCTATTATTTGTCCTTTTAACCTCAAAAAATAAAAACCCATTATCATGAGTAGACAAATTAAGGGCTTTGATTTATTTATTTTTATCTCGCTGAAAAATAAAAAGAACTTCATAAAACAAAATATGTGTATGCAGATTTTATTTCCCAATTTGGAGGACCTGAAGCTCTCCTCCATCAAAGTGGAAAAGATATGGCACGACCAACCTGCTGTGCAGCCTCCCTGTGTTAAAAACTTAGCAAGCATTGTTGTGGAGAATTGTAGTAATTTAAACTATTTATTGACATCTTCTATGGTCGGAAGTCTTGCTCAACTCGTAAGGCTTGAAATATGTAATTGCAAGTCCATGGAAGAAATAGTTGTTCCAGAAGGAAGCGGAGAAGGCAAAATACTATTCCCTGAACTACTCATCCTAGAGCTCACTGATCTGCCAAAACTCAGAAGATTCTGCACCAGTAACTTGCTTGAATGCCACTCCCTGAAAGTGCTGACGTTAGGGAAATGTCCTGAACTGAAGGAATTTATTTCCATCCCATTAAGTGCAGATGTCCCTGCCATGAGCAAACCTGACAACACAAAATCAGCTCTCTTCGATGACAAGGTGATTTTATTTCAAAAGCAGGCTTAATTTGTGAGCTTGCCTCACTCGTGTATTTTCTTTCTATGTTTTACCCCATAGGTGATATTTTGTTATGGGCGTTGGCAATCTATTAACAGAATGGAATTGTTACTGCAGGTTGCTTTCCCTGACTTGGAGGTATTTCTAATTTTCGAAATGGATAATTTGAAGGTGATATGGCACAATGAACTCCATTCTGATTCCTTTTGCAAACTGAAGATACTGCATGTTGGGCTAAAGTGCTCTCACGAACCATGTAGGGAGGACCACTTGGACATCCAGGGTCAGCAACCACTTCTCTCATTTAGGAAGGTATGATCCTCACCGCTATTCCACGTCTTTCTAATTTTCACATAAACTTTCATGAGGCCGTTATTATCACGACTCCATCCTGAATTCATGACCAGTAATGTATGAGTGGTGTTGTAAGGATATTCTATCTATATCAAATCTCAAAAAGAATATATTAAAAAAATAAGTTATTAAAAAATATCCAATATTTCATATTTTTTTGAAAATATTATATTATTTAAAACTAATAAAACCAAATAATAGTTTGAAACTTTTTATCAATAATTAAATACAAATAATAATCCATAATACTCATTATATTATCAAAATCCAAACTTAATTAAAATAAAATAACGGTAAAGCATCTAAAATATCAAGTAAAAACTAAAAGGAAAGCTTTACGAAATAAATAAGGAATACTGACCAAAATTAAAGATTCAAGAACACTTAATAAAGTTCACTTGTTAATAGAAAATAAAAACTTGAAATAATATTAAAAATAAAAAATAAGTTCAATCAATTTAGTGAATGAATAATATTTAATATAAATCTTAGATATTAATAGTTTTGCAAGATGATTTATAGTCACACACACACACACACACACACACACACACACAATAAGCATATTATCATAAATTAGTGGAATACGTGAAAGTGATCATTATAGAAGGATCAGTCGTTATAGGTTGATGCCTCTCTCATAACTAATTAGGTATATAGAATATTATGCACATATATTAACTACTCTTATAGTTATATAACTTGGGACCTGGTTGACCTGTGACTGGACCGGTTTGGGTAAGGCAAAAGATTAGGATAGGCAAAACATGGTTGACTCGTTGGGTGGACTAGTAACCTAGGTAACCCGACAAAACCCAGTTAAGACCTTTTTTTTTTCAAACGTTTTTCTTTCTAGCTAGAAACCCCTCTTGTTTTGTATTTTTTTAGTTGATTTTAATTAAATCTTTTCAAAGTTCACTTTATAAATACTAAAAGAATGTTTTATTTTTTTAATGTGGGATTTGAAGTCCTTTAATATATATACTCTATGTTCATAAGAAAAGCGTTATGTTTTTTTAATATGGAATAAAAAAAGTTTTTTGATTTAAATACTTCAACTTAAAAGGATAATATACTAACATAGTGTATTTTCAATGTGAGATAAAAAACCTTTTGAAATAATCTTGTGAGATAAAAAACCTTTTAAAATAATCTTTTAAACTTTATTATTTATAATATGTGTAGCTTATATTCACATGAATTGTTTTTTAATTTTTTTATATGAAATATTAAAACTTCAAATATATTTTTTTATTTTTCCGTGTTGATTTAGGTTGATCCAAGACCACTCATGTAACCTGGGACTCGACTTCTTGGTCAGGTCTGATAACAATGACTACTCTTCGTTAGCATGAAATTGCTGATAAGTCCTTTATCAAGACATACTAAATATTCATATAATTCTCAAAGCAATGTATATTATATTAATAGAATTTAATTCAACAGAATATCAGTGCAGATTCAATAATAGATGAGTACTTGGAAAATAAAATAATATACATAAATTTTAAAATAATTAACTAGTCATAATCCTCATGTAATAAACATACATATTTATTTATATTATATGTATATTAAAAATTATCCCACTCACCTATAAAATACTGAACTAAAAAGAATACGAGATGAAAGATTTAAAAATTCTATTGAAGATCATTATAAGTACTTATAACAAATATATGAAATATACTAGAAAACAACCCAAATAAAAGATTCCAATGCATAAAAGAAATCAGGTTTAGTCTCTTAAGTTTAGAGACTAAAATGATAATTTTTCCAAAGACAGGGATCAAAATGTAATTTTACTAGAATTGGATGACCAAACTGTAATTGTAAAAAATATATAACCATACTGAAATTTCACCCATAACCCACACTAAATTCTTTCCAGAATCTCAATTTACATTCTAGGAACCAAACTATAATTTTTCCAAAGTTTAGGGACTAAATTGCAAATCTTCAAAATAGAAAGACTAAACTAAAAATTACACAAGTGAATTATCAAACAAAGGTTCATCATCCTTAACCTCTTAAGAATAGTACTGTCCAGATTTTCAAAATACATTTAAGAGGTCAAATTATTATTTTCTAAAGTTTAGAAACTAAACTGTAATTTTTATTAATCAATGAACTAAATAAAATTTCATTATTTTCAATCTCAACCATTCTGATAAGATTTTTCAGCAAAGTTTAAATGAATTTCTTAAACCATAATAAATCAATCAATTAACAAATCTTTATTTCTAACAACACATTTAAAATTAACCATTTAACTTTAAACCCATAATAATCACGAATTAATCTTATCCATATAAACTTTAAATTTTTATAAATTTTAATCTCTTTTTTAATTCTTTCATAAACAAACTATGATAAAAAATAACATGAAAGGAAACCACTTATTTATTACCTCTACCTTTTTTAAATTCAAAAACTCAATATCAAAAACTGAAATTCTTGATTTGATGAAGGGATGATCATGATAACTACAAGAGTTAGAAGAGAGAAAAATAATTCTCTAGCAACTTTTTTTTCTTGTATATTTAGGTTAACTTGAGTTGGGTTTGGATAATATGATTAATTATGTTTCCATTCAAGCAAGGTGAATTTGGTTGACATCCAATTTTTGGTGAATGAATGAAGCATGATGAATTGGATGCATATGTTGTATGGTGTGTTCAATCTAAAAGCCACTGCCCCTCTGCAGAAAGAGAATTCTTATTGAAAGATTGACAAAGCTTTTGCATTCATAACATTACAAAACTGAAGCTAGAGCTCACGTGGCACAATTCATTTAGTCAAGTGTTCAGTTGATCTTTCTATGCACAGCTATAAAGTTGTTAAGAAAACGTCAAGTCAAGCATGCTTTCTTTTGATTGGTTTTCAGATCTTCCCCAACTTGGAGGATTTATATTTGGAAAGCAAGGATGCATCGGCATTATTGAGAAGCCTGTGTCCTCAAGACTTCTATGACAAACTCAAAGTTCTCAATCTGTTTTGCTTTCATGATGCACATGCAACTTTTCCAATTGATCTCCTTCCAAGGTTCCCTAAATTGGAAAAACTTATTGTGGGATGTAGTGACTTCAAAGAGTTTCTCCCGTCTAGACTTGATGGTATGGAGAAGCATGCAATAGTTCTTTCATCGATACGACACTTCGAGTTGGACTCTCTTCCTTGCCTAGAGCATTTATGGAAGAGCAATTCCCAACTGGACCAAGCTCTGCAGACTCTTGAAACTCTTGTAGTACAGAATTGCGGCAGTTTGATTTATTTAGCTCCATCCCGTGCTTCTTTCCAAAATCTAACAAATTTGGATGTGTGGAATTGCAAAAGATTAGTAAAATTAGTGACATCCACAGCAGCAAAAAGTCTGGCGCAACTCACAAGAATGAAAGTAGTGGGCTGCAGTATGGTTACCGAAATAGTAGCAAATGAGGAAGAGGGAATAAAAGATGAGATTGTCTTCAGCAAATTAGAAATATTAGAGCTTCATCGTTTACCAAGCCTAACTAGCTTTTGCTCAGAAAAGCACAGCTTTGATTTCCCATCTCTGGTAGAAGTAACTGTCGAACAATGTCCTGAGATGAAGTTTTTCTCCAACGAAGCACTGAGCACTCCCAAGCTGCGGAG
>NW_011501761.1:15432-19938 GCF_000495115.2 Populus euphratica
AAAAACTAAAATTTTTAGTTTGATGAAGGGATGATCACGACAACAAGAAGAGTTAGAAGAAAAAAAAACAATTCTCTTATAACTTTTTTTTTGCATATTTAGGTTAACTTGAATATGAGTTTAGACCAATCATTTGAATCTTACAGTTATGATTAATTATGTTTCCATTCAAGCAAGGTGAATTTGGTTGACATCCCAATGTTTGGTGAATTAATGAAGCATGATGACTTCTTTTGAGGGATACATATGTTGTATGATGTGTTCAATCTAAAAGCCACTGCCCCTCCGCAGAAAGAGAATTCTTATTGAAAGATTGACAAAGCTTTTGCATTCATAACATTACAAAACTGAAGCTAGAGCTCACGTGGCACAATTCATTTAGTCAAGTGTTCAGTTGATCTTTCTATGCACAGCTATAAAGTTGTTAAGAAAACGTCAAGTCAAGCATGCTTTCTTTTGATTGGTTTTCAGATCTTCCCCAACTTGGAGGATTTATATTTGGAAAGCAAGGATGCATCGGCATTATTGAGAAGCCTGTGTCCTCAAGACTTCTATGACAAACTCAAAGTTCTCAATCTGTTTTGCTTTCATGATGCACATGCAACTTTTCCAATTGATCTCCTTCCAAGGTTCCCTAAAATGGAAAATCTTATTGTGGGATGTAGTGACTTCAAAGAGTTGCTCCCGTCTAGACTTGATGGTGTGGAGAAGCATGCAATAGTTCTTTCATCGATACGACACTTGGAGTTGGACTCTCTTCCTTGCCTAGAGCATTTATGGAAGAGCAATTCCCAACTGGACCAAGCTCTGCAGACTCTTGGAACTCTTGTGGTACAGAATTGCCGCAGTTTGATTTATTTAGCTCCATCCCGTGCTTCTTTCCAAAATCTAACAAATTTGGATGTGCGGAATTGCAAAGGATTAGTAAAATTAGTGACATCCACAACAGCAAAAAGTCTGGCGCAACTCACAATAATGAGTATAAAGGACTGCGGTATGGTTACCGAAATAGTAGCAAACGAGGGAGACGGAATAAAAGATGAGATTGTCTTCAGCAAACTAGAAATATTAGAACTTCATCGTTTACCAAGCCTAACTAGCTTTTGCTCAGAAAAACACAGCTTTGATTTCCCATCTCTGGTAGAAGTAACTGTCAGACAATGTCCTGGGATGAAGTTTTTCTCCAACGGAGCACTGAGCACTCCCAAGCTGCGGAGTGTTAATTTGACTAAAGTAGAGAAGAAAAATCTCAACACCACAATACAACAGTTGTCTACTCAAACGGTAAGTACCGATAATCATTCCAATTTCTATAAACCATGAAATAAGTAACTAGGTATCTAATTTTGCTTGTATTTAACTATTTCAGAAAGCTCAAATTGCTGAAAGTTCATCATCGTAAAAGCTTGAGATACATGCTTGCTCCACCGATGGGTTCGATCCCTGTGCAGCTCCTAGAGTTGGAAGTAAAAGGAGAAAAAGGAAGAAAGGAGGGAGAAGAAGAAGAGAGGAGCAGGAGAAATCAATTAATGATTTTCATAATTCATCGTCAAAACTGTGTAATGTAAAACACAATGCATATGAATATCCAACTCTACCCAAACATTGATTTACAATTACTATAAAGAAATGGTGTTTTCATGTAAAAATATAATAATTGTAAATTTTGTTAATTTTTTTTGTGGTAAAATTGTAATTTTTGGGTTTTTTTTAGAAAACAAGTTTTTCTTATACATATATATATATATATTTTATACTTATTATTTTTATCATTTTATATTTGGTCTATTTATCACTATTTTTTATCTTTATTTTTTTTTATTTTTAATTTCCTTATACTTTTTTTAGAAAGAAATGTTATTTTTTTTTGTTTTTTACACTTTAAATATTTATCACAATACTTGGTTTATCATTTGTACCATTTTTTTGTTTTTATATTTATTCTTTTATAATTTTTTTCTTTACACTTTCTTTTTTTTAAAAAACTATTATATGTAGAACACTTTTTTTTTTATTTCTTTACATTTTATTAACACATGATATTTACTACAATTTATTATATATAAGTATCGATTTTTTTATTCATGATTTTATTTCTTATTTGATGTCAAAAAACATATTAATAACACCTATACATTAATTCTTTTGTGTTAGAAAAAAATTAGTTGACCTAGTAATTTACTAAATAAAATGTATTAACATGAAGATAAATCAAACCCAATAATAAAATCAAATGAAATGTAATAAAATAGTCTTAAGTCTAATCTCTCAATGAAAGAATGATTGGTTGAGTTATTTTCCATCATCTTCAACCATGCATGTGTGATATGTGTCTTGTTGTTTCAAATTTTTTTGGTGCATGTCTCTATTAAAAAGAATTTGAATTTGAATTTGAAAACTGGATGCTAAGTCTGATGTAAATAAAAATACAATAATTTTGTATTTGAACTTTGACTATTTTTACAATTTTAGACTTGCGATTCCAATCCATTTTAATGCATGTTAAAAAATTTGCACTTGATTTATATGCAAACACCAATTATTAATTTAATAAGTAATCAAATAACTTAATGTTTTGAATTCAAAACATAACTTAAAATTCAAGATTAAAGAACTTATATCAATGGAGTGATTCTTGATTTGATTACAACCATATACAAGAAATCCCTGATAATAGAACATGGATTGATATATTTTTGTGTTTTTGGATAAATGAAATAATTACCTATTGATTACAAGCCTAATGGTTAAGAGTTTAGTGGTTATCGTTTATAAATTATTTGCCTATAAATTATCATCTTACAGGATTACAAGCCTACTTGATAAAGCAGATTATAAAATTTCTGTGATTTTGGTTCAATTGCGGGTCCGTTGTCTGTTGTGCTGTCTTCTCCTTCATTTCATGACAACTTTGTATTCGGCAATGGAATTACCACACTATTTTCAACGATAAATATTTTTATTGTTTTCAGATATTTCACTTAGTAAGTAGCAGAAATTTGTTTGCATTGATTCCATGGAACCATTTATGCTCCCTGGCTTGATTAATTAGAAGGCCATACAAGCAAGGTAAGGGAAGAAAGAGGCAAAACTGCTGTGAGAAATGAGGTATCTGAAAACAAAATCATTGCGTGGAATGGTCTAGGTTTTACTTTTTCGCCAAGTCATTGATTCGATGTATCTGGCTCTTTGCTCCATTTTTATCCATGTCTGAACTAACCCTTGATGTGAAAGTCCAGAACACAAATTACAATACATCTGTGGCTTCAGCCAATGCATCAAGCACGCACCCGGGTCAAGGACCACCCCGTTTTCTGGGGTATGTTGTTAGTTATCCTTGCCTGTCTGTGCATGATATATGATCAGCCCTGTAAATTTATCATTTCATTCCGTTTCAAATAAAACAAAATCACTTATGAAACAAAGCATTCTAGGCTCCAGTCTCTTTCCTCGTTATTTGGGAGGCCAGAAAGTGTTGGAATTGACTGGACAGTAATTCCATCTGCATGACCAACTGTTCAATCTTGGTACCCTGCTCTAGCCAACGCTCCTTATTGTCTGCCATTGATTCCTGCCATTCTAGGTGATGATTTTGCAGCTGATTTTCAAACTTTTTTGCAGTGTTCATCCATTACCTTGAATTTATTACCCTCTACCATTGCTCAATGAATCGCACCGCCACTAGATTCGTAGCTCTGATACCAATTGTTAATCTTTGCTTAACAAAAAAGGAAAGAATAGAGAGAACAGAAGAGGAAGAACAGAGAGATAGGAAGAAGTGATTCTGTTATTATCTTTCGTAAACTTCTCTACCTTGTATATTTCCTTCCCATGCATTACATGTTTATTCCAAGAGTCAACCAACTCTTAACTGATTCCTAACGACTTCCACACGAGCTCCTACACCTGTAACTGCTTAAGAATGACCTCTAATTAGTAATTACCACTAATTCCAGCTGTCACAGTCCAACTGTAACGGACCTCCACTTATTTTATGAGCAGCACGTAGATCTTAGCAGCAAGGCCAGCATTCTTAACGTAACCATTGAAAAGAAACCCTCGTCAAATTGAAGTAGAAAAAGCTCTTATTCGAGAAGACATGGAAGATTTCAGCGCCCAGCTGGTGAGTAGAAAAGTAAAACCAGAAACACACATGAAAGGTCTCCCAGAAGCTGAGAGACAACCAAGGGAAGCAGAAGATAGAGTTAGCAATGTCACGTGCTTAAATCTGTCGGCTTCCTGGTGGAACTGGTGGAACTAGTAATTCTGAGATTTCATTTTCACAAACAAGTTTCTGTGAGGATTATGGACATCACCTATCTCCATATTGGTATAATATTGTTCATTTTAGGTTTAAATCCTCATGAATTTGCTCTTAGATTATACCCAAAAGGCCTCATACCAATGAAGATATTTGTCCATCCTTATATACCCTTGATTCTCCCCATTTCTAACCAATGTGGGACTTTGGTCGCATACCCAACAATCCTTCCCTCGAACAAAGGA
>NW_011501761.1:20234-24890 GCF_000495115.2 Populus euphratica
GCATTCCGAGGATTCATCCATCATGGCTAACTCGAGGGCATGACTCTGATACCATTTGTAAAGATTATGGACACCACCTATCTCCACATTAGTATGATATTATTCATTTTGGGATAAAACCCTCATGGATTTGCTCTTGGATTATACCCAAAAAGCCTTATATCAATGGAGATATTTGTCCATCCTTATATACCCTTGATCCTTCCCATTTCTAATCAATATGGGACTTTCGTCGATACCCAATAGTTTCCAAAATATGATTTACTTGAAATGCTGTTGAGACAAAAACAGCAAATCTCTAGACAATAAGCTGTCTGTTACAGTTTTTCAAGAAAAAGATTTCAGCTGCCCGTGTCCTACAATACTCCACACTCATTTCGCAAGAACAGTACATTTCAAACCAGATGCCTCATAGAGTCAAAATTTTCAATTGCATAACAGTTTCCCTTTTGATACCTGACATTAGAGTTGATGCACCCATTGACTCGTAGAAAAAGAACCTTGATGGGATTTAAATTTTATCAAAGATTCTTACAAAATCCATTTTTCGAAAAGTCCCTTTTTTTCTCTATCCTGTTTCTCTTCCCGGTAAAAAGCCAAAAGGCCATCCCCATTAAAAATCAAACATTAACTACACAGTTATCAATTGCCAGAGTAAATGTTAGGACAAATAAGCTGTAAATACAGAAGAAGGAATGAAAAATGATTTGGGGGTTCTTTTTCTGGATGATTGACCTTTAGTTAATGCATCCACATGATTTCCATCTCCGTTGTTGTTTATTTCAGATTGTAACTTAGTCGATGCTTCAACAGGATTCTCACGATCCATATTGTTATTCTCAGTTGACTGCGATTTTGTGGAGGCTTCAGCCAGCTAAGTTTCTGTATCATTAATCTCTTGTTCCATCCCCTGCCAAGCAATCACATGCCCCAATCCCAATATTGACCCTGCAGACGAAATTAAAAAACAAAAAACAAAAACATCTTTCAATTGATTCAATATGATTTTCAATTCTTTACATTGTGAACCTATGCTATTTATAAATACATCTTGGAAGAGAATCTTTGAATTTGGCTTAGACTTTGACCTTGCAGTCTCCATCGGTGAAAAGAAGAGGGATACTCTGGAAGGTCTATTATTTGGAAAATACAAATATTCTATGCATCACTGAATTTTATGAAACTGAAATTTAGGGGTTGTTTGGTAACACCACCAAAAGTTTGTAATACAGTAACAGAAATGAGAAACTATCAATATACCATCTTGTTTGTGTTCCTGAAACTGAAAAAAATTAAGAAAAATAAAACCTTTTGTTGGTGACCTGAAGCTTTAGCTGATAGGTGGAGAATCTATAATATCTGTTTGTTAACTTGTGGTATCTGTTTGCGACGATTGAACTTGCTCTTAATTTTTTTTAACAACTCAAATCGTCAAACTTAATTTTAGAGGTTTCCTGCAACTGGTTAGTGGTCACTGGTTTCCTTGTTTCTTTGCTAGAATCTGTAACATACACAGGTGCACTTCCAGGTTCTTTTGCCAGCATATCTGTAGAAATGTATGTTGCTTAAATTTTTGTGATTTTTTATTAATGAATTTCATGAAATGATGTTGAAACCTCAAACTCTTGTTTAAATTTACTGACAATCAGAAAAAAATATCAAGATGAAGTTAGGTCTAATTTATGGTTCATTTCTTACGGGTGTAATTGTGGCATTTCTTTTTGTTTTTAACAGTTTATTACAGCGTTGGAAATTCATTCCGTAGTTTAGCACCACATGTTGCACAGGTTGTGTCATGAATTCCTTATTTCATTTGCTGCTATACTCTTGTCGCTTTCATTAATGGTTTTCTGGTGTTCACAGTGGCTGCTGAGCTCATACAACACTCAATTACTTCTGATGGTGTTTCTTGTCATAGTTTCTCTATTGTTGGCTGGATTTTTTGGGTACCATGCCAACCTATGTCTCACAAACACTACAACAAATGAGGTCTAGTTCATTTACATGTACTCTTTGATATAGTTTTGTTGTTTTCATTTCATATATGTTTAGGGCTGGATGTCGATGCTCTTTTGAATGTGGTTTTTTCCATTTCTCTCGGATATTGGATGCGGCAGAATTTGGCCAGTAATTAACATCATAGGAGAAGCCTTTTTTGTAACTTTTTGACTCCATTGCAGCTGCTTTACCTGATGGGCAAAATACGGAAAAGTTCACCTTGTCAAGCCATGAAAACGAATACAGATATAAATTTCTCGGCTTGGTACATGTAATACCACATAATTCAGAAAATTTCTATGGAAGTTGCACTTTCTCCTCTTCAAGCTTCCTAATGTTTTGTCCAACCATGAGTTTTCCATAAGGGTAGCAATTAACATAGAAACTTCTGAAATCAGAAGATTTATTGATTTTTTTGGCTGGTGTTATGGTTTGTTATTGTGCTTCGATAATTAAAAGAGGGATAGGGAGCATTGGGAGAAAGGGCTGGGGGGTTTAGAAGTGCTAGAATCAAGTAAGGATGTTGAAAATTGCAAGAACCTTGGCTATTACTTTAATAGATATTGGGGGGAGGTTGGGTTTGAATCTGTCTGCAATTTCCACTTCAGAGAACTGCACTAATTTTCCAAGTAATTTCCCCTAAAATATCTAGATTTTAATGTGCTTCTGTTCAACACTAAATATGATGACTCCAACCAGTTGATTATGTTGTTTAAATTCTCTTCTGGTATTTATACACAACCATAGCCACCTTCTACCTCTCCATGCGCGCACAATTTTTTTGGATTAACCGGTGTTCTCAGTATCGGAATCTCATCTACTAGGTTAATACTGTAATCCTGAAACTTGTGGTCATTGCTTTTTGCTGTAATTACAGACCTTCAAGTGGGAAGACTACATAAGCTGGCAAAGGAAGCTAAATGAAGCAAGGGTTAGCGCTGCAGCACTTAAAGCAAGCATCAGTGGGATGAGCAGTGAAGCAAAGCGTCCAGAGAGCAAATGTAAATCCTTTTTCCGGAGATCGCCCCTCGAAGATTCTCAGGTGGTAGCCAAGGAAAACAAGTATGACAAGGGGTTCTTTCACAACATGTTTGAGGTCCTTTTCCCGCTATCAACGAGACCATCATTTTCGCAAACGAAATCAAAGCCTTCCTGAGACATCTCCAATCAGGCGTTAACTCAGCTGTATTGTTTCTGCCACTCGCACATGGTTGGCCATGGCCTCAAAGGGGATCAAGCGCTGAAGGAATGTCTGGATCGCCAAGGCACACTGTTCATTGCCATTGACCGAAGGATTGTAGGAGTGCCCCTTTGCGCAGTTGCATCTGGTGACTTGTAATGGACAGATTGGTGTAACTATTGATCTACATCTCATTTAGTAAGAACAGCATTAGAAAATTTTACTTGAAAATGAAGAGGGCATAGTTTCTTGCATCCAGCATGCCAAGTCGTGAAAAACATGCAACACGTATATAACACTAGAGAGCCTAGAGCATGCAACACATACACTCAATGCCTGTGAGAAAACTCACTTGATTTGTTCCTTGCCTTTTGCATTACTGTAGCAGTGATCATATAAATCTTTTCAAAATCTCCGTGCATTGCATTTATAACTGAACGAAAATAGATATGGAGGGATCGTTGCTTTTATGAAGATAAATGTGGAAATGAGTAAAAAATAATGGACTTATTCGAGCACGAAGGTGAAGGCCATACCATAACTTATAAAGGGTTAATTATATTTTAGTCAATCCAGTTTAGTAAAACTAACTAATCAGTACTCATCTTAGTTTCAAAAACTATATATTTAATCCCTATGCTCTTAAATAAATTTATAACTTGATTCTTCTCGTCCATCTCACTTTCTTTTCCAATTTATTTTGACCTTTTGTTTTTAATTTTAAGAATAAAAAATAAAGCAGATAGAATAAAAAAATACGATGAGCATGGAAAACCATTTTTTGAATAAAATACTAGTAAATTAGGTGTTGATGAAGAGCTATTTAATAATTTCTCATGCTATACTATAAGGTCTAATTAATTTATTGTGATAAACTACAAAGACTAAGTTGCAATTAACTAGATTTATATTTATATATAATAAATCTACATATTTATAACTTTTTCTAACACAAATCAAAAATAATTTGTGGAGTTTTTTTTTTCTTTTTTAAGATTACCTTGATTAAACTAAACTTGTTTGATAAATGTAAAATATTTTGTTTTTTTTTTCCTACATGTATACTTTACTTAATGTAAATTGATCATGAAAAATATCACCTGAACCTTTAATAAAAATAGATACAAAGGATTGAAAATTATAAATGCAAATTGGTATAAAAATCAGGAAGGTTCCGTTTAAGCTGGGGTGGATGGACCCTGGAGTGATCCAGGAACGCATGGAAACCAATATGTAATATTAACTGTTCAATCGAAATACCTAGGGGATGTAGCTCAAATGGTAGAGCGCTCGCTTTGCATGCGAGAGGTACAGGGTTCGATCCCCTGCATCTCCATTTCTGGTTTTTTTTTTTTTTTGCTTGAGCTGAGTGTTCAGCTAAAATAATATTTTGTTCTGGAAGACACTGCTATAATTGGAGAGTTGAGGAAATTCCAACTGCCAAGTGAATTGGGGAAGCTGAGGACTTCAGTTTGTTT
>NW_011501761.1:28499-33328 GCF_000495115.2 Populus euphratica
GAATCTTCCACATCTGAAGCATGTTTGGAATAGGGATCCACAAGGAATTCTTTCCTTCGATAACTTATGTACTGTGCATGTCCAGGGATGTCCTGGTCTAAGAAGTCTCTTCCCTGCCTCTATAGCCCTAAACCTTCTACAACTTGAAGAGCTTCTGATAGTAAATTGTGGAGTGGAGGAAATTGTTGCTAAGGATGAAGGACTAGAAGAAGGTCCTGAGTTTTTGTTTCCTAAAGTTACCTATCTGCATCTTGTGGAAGTACCAGAACTAAAGAGATTCTATCCAGGAATACATAAATCAGAATGGCCGAGGTTGAAAAAGTTTTGGGTGTATCACTGTAACAAAATTGAAATATTTCCTTCAGAAATCAAGTGCTCTCACGAACCATGCAGGGAGGACCACATGGACATCGAAGGTCAGCAGCCACTTCTGTCATTTAGGAAGGTATGATCTTCAACTCTATTCCAAGCACGTACACGCTCCACATCTTTCTAATTTTCACATAAACTTTCATTAGACCAGTATTATCACGACTCGAATCCTAAGTTCACGACCTTCACTAAATTTCATCCCACCTTCACTAAATTTCAAAAAATATATATTAAAAGAATAAGTTATTAAAAAATACACAACATTTTATATTTTTTTAAATATTATATTATTTAAAACTACTAAAATCAAATGATAGTTTAAAACTTCTCATTAATAATTAAAACAAAAACAATAATCCATAATATATACTCATTATATTATCAAAATTCAAAGTTAATTAAAATAATGTAACAGTGGATCATGTAAAATATCAAGTAAAAACTAAAAGGAAATCCTCATAAAATAATGCCTAAAAAAGCAAAAACACTTAATAAAGTTAACCTATTAACAGAAAAGAAAATAAAAACTTGAAATAATATTAAAAATAAAGGGTAAGTTTAATCAATTCAGTGAAGAAATAATATTTAATATACAACTTAGATATTAATAGTTTGCAAGATGATTTATCTTGACACATGCACGCGCGCACACTAAACATATTATTATAAAATAGTGGAATATATGTCAGTGATCAGATGACATCTGAAGATGATCAGATGACACCTAAAAGTGATCACTATAAGAGAATTAGTCGCTATAAGTTGATGCCTCTCTTACTAGTTGGGGATATAGAATATTATACATATATTAAAAATTATCCTACTCACCCCTAAAATATAGAATTAAAAGGAATACCAAATAAAAGATCCAAAAATCTTATTGAGAATCATTAGAAATACCTATAACAAATATACGAAATATACTAAAAAAATCCAATTAAAAGATTCCAATGCATAAAAGAAACCAGGTTTAGTCTTCTAAGTTTAGGGACTAAAAAGATATTTTTTTCAAAAATAAGGATCAAAATATAATTTTACCAGAATTGGATGACCAAACTGCAATTGTTAAAAATACATAACCATACTGAAATTTCATCCATAACCCATACTAAATTCTGTCTAGAATCTCAATTTATGTTTTAGAAACCAAACTATAATTTTTCCAAAGTTTAGGGACTAAATTGTAAATCTCCAAAATATAGGGACTAAACTAAAAATTACACGAATCCATTATCAAACAGAGATTCATTATCCTTAACCTCGGAAGAATACTGTCCAAAATTTCAAAATACATTTCAGAGGTCAAATTATTATTTTCTAAAGTTTAGGGACTAGGTTTTAATTTTCATTGATCAAGAACCAAAATAAAATTTCATTATCTTCAACTTCAAAACCATTCTAACCAGATTTTTTATCAAAGCTGAAATAAATTTATTAACCCATAACAAATCAATTAAATAAATCAATTAACAAATTTTTATTTCTAACAACACATGTAAAATTAATCACTTAATTTTAAACTTATAATAATCACGAATTAATCTTATCAACATAAAATTTTTATAAACTCTAATCTTTTCTTTAATCCTTTTATAAACAAACCATGATCAAAAGTAACATGAAAAAAAACCATTTACTTGTTACATTCACCTTTTTGGAATCCAAAAACTCAAGATCAAAAACTAAAATTTTTAGTTTGATGAAGGGATGATCACGACAACAAGAAGAGTTAGAAGAAAAAAAAACAATTCTCTTATAACTTTTTTTTTGCATATTTAGGTTAACTTGAATATGAGTTTAGACCAATCATTTGAATCTTACAGTTATGATTAATTATGTTTCCATTCAAGCAAGGTGAATTTGGTTGACATCCCAATGTTTGGTGAATTAATGAAGCATGATGACTTCTTTTGAGGGATACATATGTTGTATGATGTGTTCAATCTAAAAGCCACTGCCCCTCTGCAGAAAGAGAATTCTTACTGAAAGATTGACAAAGCTTTTGCATTCATAACATTACAAAACTGAAGCTAGAGCTCACGTGGCACAATTCATTTAGTCAAGTGTTCAGTTGATCTTTCTATGCACAGCTATAAAGTTGTTAAGAAAACGTCAAGTCAAGCATGCTTTCTTTTGATTGGTTTTCAGATCTTCCCCAACTTGGAGGATTTATATTTGGAAAGCAAGGATGCATCGGCATTATTGAGAAGCCTGTGTCCTCAAGACTTCTATGACAAACTCAAAGTTCTCAATCTGTTTTGCTTTCATGATGCACATGCAACTTTTCCAATTGATCTCCTTCCAAGGTTCCCTAAATTGGAAAAACTTATTGCGGGATGTAGTGAGTTCAAAGAGTTGCTCCCGTCTAGACTTGATTGCATGGAGAAGCATGCAAGAGTTCTTTCACCGATACGACACTTAGAGTTGAAAACTCTTCCTTGCCTAGAGCATTTATGGAAGAGCAATTCCCAACTGGACCAAGCTCTGCAGACTCTTGAAACTCTTGTAGTACAGAATTGCGGCAGTTTGATTTATTTAGCTCCATCCCGTGCTTCTTTCCAAAATCTAACAAATTTGGATGTGTGGAATTGCAAAAGATTAGTAAAATTAGTGACATCCACAACAGCTAAAAGTCTGGCGCAACTCACAAGAATGAAAGTAGTGGGCTGCAGTATGGTTACCGAAATAGTAGCAAATGAGGAAGAGGGAATAAAAGATGAGATTGTCTTCAGCAAATTAGAAATATTAGAGCTTCATCGTTTACCAAGCCTAACTAGCTTTTGCTCAGAAAAACACAGCTTTGATTTCCCATCTCTGGTAGAAGTAACTGTCAGACAATGTCCTGGGATGAAGTTCTTCTCCAACGGAGCGCTGAGCACTCCCAAGCTGCGGAGAGTTAAATTGACTGAAGAGGACAAGAAAGGATTCTGGGTTGGAAATCTTAACACCACAATACAACAGTTGTCTACACAAACGGTAAGCACCGATCAATCATTCCAATTTCTGTAAACCATGAAATAAGTAACTAGGTATCTTATTTCGCTTGTATTTAACTATTTCAGAAAGCTCAAACTGGTGAAAGTTCATCATCGTAAATGCTTGAGATACTGCTTGCTCCACCGATGTGTTCGATCCCTGTGCAGCTCCTAGAGTTGGAAGTAAAAGGCTGTCCCAAGATTGAAGAAATTGTCACAAATGATTTACCAGGTGCGGTAGATCTTCTGAGAGAACAAAAGGCAAATGCAACTGATGGGGCTACTGAACCAAGGATGATACAGGACAAGAAGATTTGAAGAAAGAAACGGAGAGAAAGGAAGAAAGGAGGGAGAAGAAGATGAGAGGAGCAGGAGAAGAGGAGAGGGAGGAGGAGAAATCAATGATCTTCATATTTCATCTTCAAAACTGTAATGTAATGTAAAATACAATACATATAAATAGCAAAACTCTACCCAAACATTGATTTACAATTACTATAAAGAAAGGGTGTTTTCATGTAAAAATATTATAATTGTAAATTTTTTTTGCATGGTAAAATTGTAATTTTTAGGTTTTAGAAAACAAGTTTTTCTTATATATTTTTTTAATACTTATTTTTTTTATCATTTTATATTTAGTCTATTTTCACTATTTCTTTTTTTATCTTAATTCTTTTTAATATTTTTTTTGTAGTTTTTCTTTTTTTTTTTCCCTACACTTTTTTAGAAAAAAGCGTTATTTTTATTTTTTATTTCTTACACTTTGAATATTTATCACAATACTTGTTTTATCACTGTACCATTTGTTTTTGTTTTTTTCTTTATCTTTTTATAATTTTTTTCTTTACACTTTTTTTTTAAAAAAATATTTTATGTATAAAATTTTTTTTTTACACTTTATTAACACATGATATTTATTACAATTTATTACATGTAAGAATTAATTTTTTTGATTCACAATTATATTTTTTATTTTATGTCAAAAAGCATGATAATAACACCTATACATTAATTCTTTTACGTGAGAAAAAAATAATTAATCTACAATAAGACGAGTTGAATAAATATATAAGCATTTTGTTTTTTTTTTATTTATTAGCACAAATAATTCTCGAAGTATTTAATTAATGCATGCATGTATGTGTATAGATCTTTTAATTTGTAATTAGAATTTAAATAAAAAACACATTTAAAAAGCTTGTATTTTTTTTTTGCAAAAAAAATTATCCAACCCGTTGTGTTTTATAATTAGGAATTAACTAAATAAAATGTATTAACATGAAGATAAATCAAACCTAATAATAAAATCAAATGAAATTGAATAAAATAGTCTTAAGTCTAATCTCTCAACCGAAGAATGATTGGTTGAGGTATTTTTCAATATCTTCAATCATACATGTGTGAGATGTGTCTTGTATCTAGTGTTGTTTCAAAAAAAATTTTATGCATGTCTCAAATCAAAAGAATTTAAATTTGAAAACT
>NW_011501763.1:0-12505 GCF_000495115.2 Populus euphratica
TTCCATCTCAGAGTTCTCATCAACTTCTTCTTCTTCTTCTTCTTCTTACTCTTCTTTCTTATTATTATTATTATTATTACTACTACTATTACTAGTAGTCTTGTTGTTGTTGTTGTTGTTGTTGTTAATGATGATGTTGTTATTGTTATTATTGTTATTGTTATTGTATTATTGTCATCTATAATTTATACAATTAAGCTCTCTGTGGTTCAACCCCGGTCTTGTCGGGTTATTTATTACTTCAACACTCCTGCACTTGGAAGAAAACATCAATCTTTTAGTCGTGTCAATTTTTTGGCGTCGTTGCCAAGGAGGTAAGTTCTTGAACAAATTATAGTATTTATTTTATTTTCTCTTTTCACTTTTGTTGTATATAACTTTATTTCTTTTCTTTTGTTTCTTCTTCTTTTTATTTATTCCTATACATGCATGAGAGTGTGGTCACGTACATTAAGTGGTAGACTTTGTAAGGTATCCTTATCATTTTCAGAAAATATGGTCGAAGAAGATAATCAATCACTTCATAATGAGAATAATGAGAATAATCGTGCTAAAACACTTAGAGACCACATGAATCCCACAAGAACAAGTACACCATCATGCATAGTTTTTCCTCTTGATGCATCTGATTTTAATTTTAAACCAGACATTATTCAACTTTTATCTTCTTTTCATGGCTTAGATTTAGAAAATTCATACTTGTATTTAAGGGAATTTGAGGAGGTCTATAACATCTATAATGACTTAAATTGTAGCATTAACACCATTAGATTAAAGCTTTTTCCTTTTTCATTAAAAATAAAGCTAAAACATGGCTATAAAATTTGAGACCAAGATCCATTCATGCTTAGGATGAAATGCAACAACAGTTTTTAAAGAAATTTTTTCCATCTCACAAAACAAACTCTTTCAAAAAACAAATCACCACTTTTACTCAAAAACTGGGAGAAACATTTTACAAATGTTAGGATAGGTATCGAGACTTACTTAATACTTGCCCTCATCATGGTTTTGAAACATGGAGATTGATTTCATATTTTTATGAAGGGTTAACACCTAGAGATAGGCAAATAGTTGAATTAATGTGCAATGAAACTTTTGAAGATAAAGACCTTGATGAAGCAATGGAGTACTTAGACTTGTTTGCTGAAAATGCTTAAAATTAGAACACCGCGGGTACTTATAAGGCACTAAGTAAAACTCAGCCTCATACATCTAGTGGAGGTATGTACAACTTTAGGAAAGATCATGACCTCCAAGCCAAGTTTGCATCTTAAGCTAAAAAAGTCAAGGCACTAGAATAAAAGGAGTGGTCAATTAAAATATGTGGAAAACATTGTGTGTCAAATATATGAAACAAATGAGCACTCAACCAATAACTGTCCAACCTTACCTTCTTTTAAACAATGTCTCTATGAACAAGTCCATGCTTTAAATAGTTTTCAAATGGCCAACCACAACCCATAGTCACAAACATACAACCCTGGTTGGAGAAATCACCCAAATTTATGTTGGAAGAGTGACAATACACAAACTTCATAACCATCATTTCAAGCACACCATAATTTTTAAAATTCTCATAGATATGCACCTCCTTATGCTCCACCTCCTAAAAGAAATCTTGAGGAAACATTGCATGCATTCATTGAAAAGCAAGAGATAATCAATACTTAACTTGCTCAAAACATGACAGATTTTAAAGATATTCTTGCAAAATTGACATCTGCTCTTAGTTTCCAAGAGAAAGGTAAGTTTTCATCTTAATCACAATAAAATCCCAAGGAGCAATACAATGTAAATGCAAGTAGTTCTGAAAACCAACACATGGATCAAGTCAAATCAATCAACATTTGCAAACAACCTGTAGATGATAATGAATTACAAAAAGTAGATAATATTGAGGAATTAGTTTATGATCAACTTGAATCTAATTTAAGTAAAAATGAGTTGGATGAATTTGAAAATGTTGATGCAGATCTTTTGTCAAAAATGACAATAGATTCGACATCTAACATTAGACCAATCAATGATTACTTTCCTCACGAATCCTTACTTTTTTTTAGTTCAATGACTTGGTATGATAAAAATCTTAGTTTTCTTGCTTTAGGATTTTTGCCAGCTCACTAGAGTATAGAAGACGAAAGAAAATTTTTGAGCAACGTGCAAAACTTTTATTGTGATGACCCTAACTTATTCAAATATTATCCTGATAAAATATTTTAAAGATGCATTCCTGACAATGATGTAAGTAATGTCATTCAACTTTATCATTCTAAAGCATGTGGGAGTTATTTCTCATAAAAAAAGACAGCTATAAAAATCTTTCAAAATCAATTTTATTGGCCCACCATGTTCAAGGATACGTATGCATTCTGTAAAACTTGTAAAAATTGTCAAAAAGTTGATAATGGTCAAAAGGTTTTGTTTTATAATTCTCAACTCCATTTATTCTCTAGAGAGCTAAGATCAAGATGGGGTCCATTTATTGAGAACCATATGTATCCTTATAGGGCCTTTGATATTGAGAATCCAAAGAATGACAATGTTTTTAAGGTGAATGGACATCGTTTGAAAGTTACTTTGATAATTTTCCTAGTAAAAATGAATCAACTGGTTTAAATGATCTTGAAGATAAAGGTTGATTATTTTGTTTTTCTCACATTGTTTTTGTGTTTTTTTTTTGTAACTCTTGGTTTGCTAGTCTCTCTCACCCCGGTTAAATGGTGGATAACGGTACTCCGTGACTCTTAAGTTGATTCTTTCAGTTTTCCATGATAACTAATATCTATGTATATATTTATTTAATTCCTTGTTCCTTCTCTTCTCTTTGCATCTCTTTTCCACTTCTCATCTTAATAAATGGACACCACTTTTGAAAAATTAAAAAAGTATTTTCCTACTTTGCCTCAAAATACGATTACAAAAATTTATCGAGTTAGGTGTGCAAGATTGAGGTTGTTAATGAACCATGAAATTCCTGAAGAGAATCGCTGGTTAATTAAAGTAAAGATCTAATTATCATGTAAGTCTTCCAATTCTTTCATTTCACACATGCTTGGAACAAGTAAAAGCACTTTTGCAAAGAAACGTCGTGCAAAACGACTGAAAGTCTACAATCAATATGCCAAATGAACTTGCAATGCACAATGTCATTTTTTGGAAATGATATCTGTAAATCGTGAAGATAAAATACTATTCATTAAGGATGGTCTAAGTAAGGGGTCTTTAAAAAATCTTTTATTGACTCTTAAGACGCATCCTAGTGGAAATGTGCATCATGCAATTCATGATTTATGGATAATATTCCATAAAGAACATGTTTGATATAGTCTTGGGAATTTGACTAAAAAGGACCCTGTTTGCCAATTTTTAAGAAAATTGGATGGGAAGCCTATCCTCAACATATAGAGGGTGTTTAAGTCATTCTTGGACGTAAAACCAAGGGAAGATGTGAGCCATAATCACAACTACGATATGAGTTTTAGTTTGTAAAAACTTGTGTCTTTTGGTTTTATTAATAGCATAATATTTGTGTTTTGTTGTTTCTTATATTTGTTTAAATGTGTTTCAGGTTTGTTAGTGTTCGGTGTTTCAGGTGATGTCTTTTATACTCTATCTTTCTACTGTAGAACATTGAGGATAATATCTCATTTTGGTTGAGGGGAGAGGGTAGTAGTTAACAAAAAAAATTAACTAATTGTGTTTTCTATTTCATAAAGCATTTGCAAAATTGTTGTTACTTGGATGGTAGAGTAAATGAACTTTTTTCTTAAAGTGACTCTTGAAACGCATCTTAGTAACCATTTTTAACAAGGTCTATTATAATACTTATTGAAATATCCAGGTTTACAAACTCTCGCATTATTATGACTTAATTCTACTCATATACTCATTTAACATGTATTCTTAAACCTTAATTTTCATATACACTTTAACATATGATTGTGGGTTGCATATTAGATTGTTATATTATTTATGTTTTTTGTTAAAGGTAACAACTAAGAAAAAAGGATAGTATATAATTAAAAAGAACAAAAAAAAAGGCAAAAAAATGATGATAATAAAAATGTAGATAAGTTTGGTTTCGTAACCTCCCTAACCTAAGTAATTAAGCTTGAAGGTGTGTTTTAACATCTAATACCCTAAAGTCAACTAACTTGGGAGCTATTAGCCCAACGCTTGTTACATAGGTTGAGAAGAAAAGCTTAAGGAAATCAAACATTACATTATCTACGTATCAGCATCGGCAACCCGAGTTACTAAGCTCGTAAGGGTGTCTCAACATCTAACACCCTAAGACCAACTAGTTTAGAAGTCATTAGCTGAAAGCTCGTTGCATGGTTAAAGATGTATTGTGTTTTAAGTTACATGTATATATATTTAAAAAACCAAAAAAAAAAAATCACAACCCAAGAAAGTTAACCTTAAATGTTAGAACAAGAATTTTGTTTTCTTCTAAGTAAAGCTCCATAACTATATGTTGATATATTGAGCACAAAAGGAAGGTTTATTAATATCTTGTTTAAGAGATATTGAGTAGATATATAAATTTAAAGAGATTTTGTTTATCTGGATAGATTAATGGAAGTTGAATGATGAATAGCTTCTTTGTGGAATTTACAAATTGTTTTTCTATTTTAACACTTTGATTACTAGGGACTAGTGATAAGCTAGTTAGGAGATGTGATTAGTACTTAAAAGTGTATTTTTATCAAGGTTTTATATCATTATTTTGCACTTGAAGTATCAATAACTCCTTAACTAAAACATGTTTTATAATAACATATCTAATAATATAAAATACCTTTAATTTATGGTAAATGTTCATTTTAAATGCATGCCTATCACATAAATGAAAGGATTGATTGATAAATTTAAGAACTAAAATTAAAAGGATAAAGAGATGGCCAAACTTAGAAAAAAGATGTTCGTGTAGTCCAAATCGGAATATTTTTTGGTAAATGGGTCATATCTGGAGCTGTAGATCTCAGATTTAGGTTTACTTTATATGAATGGAAAGGTAAGATACAGGCCTACAACTTTTATGTAGAGCCTAAAATTTAAAAAGGTCATTTTCAAGTCCAAATTCTAGCAACAACAAAGAAGTCTGAATCTATCCTACTGCCTACGCATTATTCAGTGTTTGGCCCATATCTGGAGTTCTAGAAGTCCAAATGACCTCCATTTAAAAAAAAAATGTTGAGAAAATTTCTAACAACTTTCATGTTCAAGTGATTCCAATTCTGATGCTATCAATAATGTTTTAGTTTGTCAGGAGATGATAAGGATTGTCACCAACTCAAGAGTTGGTCACCCACTCATCAATTAGTCATCAAATCAATAGTTTTCAATTTTGGCCTTTAAAAGAAGGCATTTTCCATGCATTTAGGCATCTTGATTTCTAGATCAAAATCATGCTCTTGCTTTCTCTCTTTGTATTTTTGTAATGCTTAAGTTTTTCTTTCATTAATATCAAATTTATGCCTTTCAATTCCTTTCCTTTACTTAGTTAACTTTTATCTTATTTATGTTCTTATTTTGTATATTTATTTTTTTCTTTGATTATGTTTAGCTAAGTTTATCATGTCAAGATGAAAAGGTTAAACTAATGGTATAAGAATAAGTATAGTGTAAACTTAATATGGACTTTAATGTTTGATCCTAACATGTTTTCTATTTGTTATCTTGTTCACTCTTTAATACTTTGCTTGTTAAATGACTAATCTAGATTTATGTTGTATAACACTTGGTACAACAAATGTTTGGCACTTTCATAGCCCATACTGTATGGTATAACTGACACCTGAGCTATGAAAGGAACTTGATTTGTTATTAACATAAGTTATAATCATGAATGCCTGACAATATTTACAAGTATTAGCATTAATCAAATAAGATAACTAATGTAATCATGTTAACAATTTATAATCTGATTGCAACCTTCATTGTGTATGGTTTTCAATTGAATAATAAGAGTTTATACTATACTTGTTTAACATACCATTAGTAGATCCTCTAACCTTGACATTTTTTGTTATCATTGTTTAACCCTTACATTGATCTTCCATCTTAAAGTTCTCATTAACTGCTTCTTCTTCTTATTTTTTACTATTATTATTGTTGTTGTTGTTGTTGTTATTATTGTTGTTGTTGCTGCTACTGCTATTATTATTGTATTTTTGTCATCTATAATTTATACAATTAACCTCTCTATGGTATATAATGCAAATACAAGTAGTTTTGAAAGCCAACATATGGATCAAGTCAAATAAGTCATTTCTCTTCATAGTGGTAAGGTTACCAAAAAAACCCACTCTTGAACCTTGTGAGAAAGATGATGAGTCAATCTCTAAGGGTAAGGAAGGGTTGAATCTAAAAATTGGAAAGAAAAGATTGATTCCCTGCCAACACTTCCATTTTCTAAAGTCATTACCAAATAAAGGGAAGTCAATCACAACTCTAAAATCTTTGAAACTTTCAAACAGGTAAGGATCAATGTACCTTTGCTGGATGCTATTAAATAGGTACCTTCCTATGCTAAATTTTTGAAAGATCTATGCACTGTGAAGAGAAAACTGAATGTGGAAAAGAAAGCCTTTTTAACCAAACAAGTAAGTGTCATTCTTCAGAACAATAATACTTTGAAATATAAAGATCTTGGTTGTCCTATGATTTCTTGCTTTGTTAGAGAACATAAAATTTAAAAAGTCTTACTTGATTTTGGAGCGAGTGCGAATTTATTTCCATATTCAGTTTTTCAAAGTCTTAATCTAGGTGAGTTAAAACAACTTTTACAACTCTCTTACTTGCTAATAGATCTATAAAAGTGTCTAGAAGAGTAGTTGAAGGTGTGTTAGTACAAGTCGATAAATTCATTTATCCTATGGATTTTATTGTCTTGGACACACAACCTGTTGAAGCATGTAATTCATTTCCTGTTATTTTAGGACATTCATTTCTTGCAAATTCTAACGCATTGATTAATTGTAGGAATGAACTAATGAAGCTATCTTTTGAAAACATGACATTGGAGATGAATATTTTTAAAATTTACAAACAACCTAGAGATGATAATGATTCACAGGAAGTAGATCTTATTGACAAATTAGTTTATGATCAATTTGAATCTATCGTGAGTAAAACATAGTTTGATGAATCTGAATATGTGCAAATGATTTATTCTCAGGAAGAAATCACTAATGAAAAAAACACCAAAAATATTAATGCGGATCTTTTATCAAGAGTGACAACAGATTCAACATCTAACATCACACCAATTGATAATTACTTTCCTAACAAATCCTTACTTTCTCTTAGTCCAATGCCTTTGTATGATAAAAATATCAATTTTCTTGCTTTAAGAGATTTGTCAGCTCATACCTAAGATAAATGAAAGTTTTAAAATGAAGTGAAGAACTTTTATTGGGATGACCCTAACTTATTCAAATATTATCCTGATCAAATATTTTAAAAATGCATTCCTGACAATAAGGTAAATAGTGTCATTAAACTTTGTCATTCTGAGACATGTGAAAGTCATTTGTCATTCTGAGGCATGTGAGAGTCATTTCTCATCAAAAAAGACAGCTGCAAAAATCTTTTAAAATGAATTTTATTATCCCACCATGTTTAAGGACATGTATGCATTATGTAAAACTTGTGAAAATTGTCAAAACGTTATTACTAGTCAAAAAGTTTTACTTTATAATTCTCGACTCCATTTATTCCCTGGAAAGCTAAGATCAAGATGGAGCAATCCATTTATTGAGAAACATGTGTATCCTTATGGGGCTTTTGATATTGAGAATCCAAAGAATGACAATGTTTTTAAGGTAAATGGACATCGTTTGAAAGCTTACTTTGATAATTTTCTTAGTGAAAATGAATCCATTGGTTTGAATGATCCTATAGATAAGGGTTGATTATTCTGTTTTTCTCATATTATTTTTGTGTTTTTTTTGTTTATGACTATTGGTTTGCTAGTCTCTCTCACCCTGGTTAAAAGGTAGATAACGATACTCTAGGACTCTTAAATCGGTTCTTTTAATTTCCCATGATAACCGATATCTATTTATATATTTTTTTAATTCTTTATACCTTCTCTTTTCTCTGCATCTTTTGTCCACTTTTGATCTTAAAAAATAGACACCACTCTTGAAAAATTGAAAAAGTATTTTTTTGTTTTGCCTTAAAATGCGATTATAAAAATTTACTGAGCTAGGTGTGCAAGATTGAGGTTGTTAATGAACCATGGAATTCCTGAAGAGATTCGATGGCTAATTGACGCAAAGGTTTGATTATTAGGTGAGTCTTCCAATTCTTTTATTTCATACATGTCTGAGATAGGTAAAAGAACTTTTGCAAAGAAACATCGTGCAAAACAATTGAAAGTCTGTCATCGATGTGCCAGATGGACTTGTAATGCATAATGTCATTCTTTAGGAATGATATCTATGATATCTATAAACCTGAAGATAAAATACAATTCATTAAGGATAGCCTAAGTAAGGAGTCTTTAGATAATTTTCTATTAACTCTTGAGTCGTATCCTAGTGGAGATGTGCATCGTGCAATTCATGATTTATGGCCTCATTATCATAAAAAAAACATGATTGATTTATGATTAGTACTTAAAAGTGTATTTTTATTAAGGTTTTATATCATCATTTTGCACTTGAAGTATCAATAACTCCTTAACTAAATCATGTTTTATAATAACATATCTAATAATAAAAGACACCTTCAATTTGTGATAAATGTTCATCTTAAATTCAGGCCTATCATATAAATAAAAGGATTAATTGATGACTTTAAGAACTGAAATTGAAAGGATAAATAAATGGCCAAACTTAGAAAAGAGATGTTGATGCAGCCCAAACCAGAATACTGTTTGATAATTACTCATATCAAGAGCTGTAGATCTCAGATTTAGATCTACTTTATATGGATGGAAAGGTAAGACATTGACTTATAACTTTCTTATGGAGGTCTAGTTTTAATAAAGTCATTTTCAAGTCCAAATCGTAGCAACAACAAAGAAGTTTGAATCTGTCCTGCAGCCCAGACACTTTTTAGTGTTCAGCCTATATCTTGAGTTTTATAAGTCCAAATGATCTTAAAAAAATTTTCTTAGAAAGATGAGACAATTTCCTATAACTTTTATATGGAGGTCTGGTTTTAAATTATGACATTATTAATGATGTTTTATTCAGACAAGAGAAGATAAGGTGTCACCAAGTCAAGAGTTAGTCACCCACTTATCAATTAGTCATCAAATCAATAGTTTTCATTTTTGGCCTATAAAAAGAGACTTTTGCCATGCATATAGGCATCTTGGTTTCCAGATCGAGATCATGCTCTTGCTTTCTCTCTTTATATTTTTGTAATGCTTAAGTCTTATTTTCATTAATATGTTGTTTATACCTTTCAATTACTTTTCATTACATGGTTAACTTTTATCTTATTTATGTTCTTATCTTATTTATTTATGTTTCTCTCTTTCATTATGTTTAGCTAAGTTTATTATATCAAGGTGAAAAGGTTACACTAATGGTGTAAGAATAAATATAGTGTAAACTTAACATGGACTTCAATATTTGATACTAACATGTTTTGTATTTGTTATCTTTTTCACTATTTAATACTTTGCTTGTTAAATGACTAATCTAGATTTATGTTGTATAACAATAAATGCTTGGCACTTTCATAGCACAAACTGTATGGTATAATCGACACTTATGCTATGAAAGGAACTTAATTTGTTGTTAACATAAGTTATAATCATGAATGCTTGACAACATTTACAAGTATTAGCATTATTCAAATAAGATAACTAATGTAATCATGTTAACAATTTATAATCTGATTAGAACCTCCTTTGTGTGTGGTTTCCAATTGAATAATAAGAGCTTATACTATACTTGTTTGATATACTATTAGTGGATCCTCTAACCTTAACATTTGTTGTTATCATTATTTAATCCTTATGTTAATCTTTTATCTTAAAATTGTCATCAACTTCTTTATTATTATTATTATTATTATTATTATCATCATTACAATTACTATTACTATTACTACTACTACTACTACTACTACTACTACTATTGTTACTTTTATTGTTGTTATTGTTGTTGTTGTATTATTGTTATCTATAATTTATATAATTAACCTCCTTGTGATTCGACCCTAGTCTTACCGGGTTATTTATTACTTTGACACTCCTACACTTAAGGAAAGACATCAATCTTTTGGTCATGTCAACTTAGTCTTGGGAATTTGACTAAAAAAGACCTCGTTTGTCAGTTTTTAAGAAAACTGGATGAGAAGCTTATCTCTGATCTATAGAGGGCGTTTAAGTCGTTCTTAGACATAAAACCAAGGGAAGGTGTGAGCTACAATCACAACTATGATTTTAGTCTTAGTTTGTAAAAAATTTGTCTTTTGGTTTTATTAATAGAGCAGAATATTTATATTTTGTTATTTTTTATATTTATTTAAGTGTGTTTCAAGTTTGTTAGTAGTCGTTGTTTCAGGTGATGTCTTCTATACTCTATCTTTCTACCTTAGAACATTGAGGACAATGTCTCATTTTGGTTGGGGGAAGAGGGTAGTAGTTCATATTAAAAAAAAAAACTAACTGTGTTTTTTATTTCATAAATTATTTACAAAACTATTGTTACTAAGATGGTAGAGTAAGGAGGAATTTTATTGACTCTCGAGACGTATCTTGATATTTTCCAAAGGTTATTTGTAATATTCATAACAAGGTTTATCAAAATACTTCTTGAAATATTCAAGTTTATAAACTCTCGCATTGTTATCAATTAATTATGCTTATATACTCATATAACAAGTATTCTTAAACCTTTATTTTCACACACACACTTTAACATATGATTGTGGGTTGCACGTTGGATTATTACATTAATTATATTCTTTTGTTAAAGTTAACAACTAAGATAAATGGATAATATATAAATTGTAAAAAAAACAAAAATAAATAATGATAATAAAAACATAGATAAGTTTGATTTCATAGCCTCCCTGACCTAAGTAGTTAAGCCTGAAAAGGTGTTTTAACACCTAATACCCTAAAGTCAACTCACTTGGAAGCTATTGGCCCAATGCTTGTTACATGGGTTGAAGAGAAAAGCTTAAGGGAATCAAACATTGTACTATCTACGTATCAGTATCTGCAACCAGAGTTACTAAGTTTGTAGGGGTGTCTCAACACTTAATGCCCTAAGACCAACTAGTTTGGGAGTCATTAGCCAAAAGCTCGTTACATGGGTTAAAGATGCATTGTGTTTTTAAGTTATATGTATATTAATAATAATAAAAAAAAAGATAATAATTCTAACCCAAGGTAGTTAACCTCAAACATTAGAACAAAAATTTTGTTTTCTTCCAAGTAAAGCCTCAATCATATGTTGATATATTGAGCACAAAAGAAAAGTTTATTAATATCTTGTTTAAAAGGTAATGAGCATATATATAAATATAATGAGAGTTTGTTTATCTGGATAGATTAATAAAAGTTGAATGATGAATATCTTGCTTTGTGGAATTTGGAAATTATTTTTCTATTTTAATGTTTTGATTACTAGGGACTAGTAACAAGCTAGTTGGGGGGTGTAATTAGTACTTAAAAGTGTATTTTTATCAAGGTTTTATATCATCATTTTGCACTTAAAGTATCAATAACTCCTTAACTAAAACATGTTTTATAATAACATATTTAATAATATAAGATACCTTTAATTTATGGAAAATATTTATCTTAAATGCAGATCTATCATATAAATGAAAGGATTGAATGATGAGTTGAAGTATTGAAATTCAAAGGACAAAGAGATGGTCAAACTTAGAAAAGAGATGCTGGTGCAGTCTAAACTGGAACACGTTCGGTATTTAGGTCATATCTAGAGTTGTAGATTTGGATTTAGGTCTACTTTATATGGATAAAAAGGTAAGAAATAGGTCACAACTTTCATGAGGGGGTATGGTTTAAAAAGGTCATTTTCAACTTCAAATTATAGCAACAACAAAGAAGTCTGAATCTGTCATGTAGCCCAGATACTATTCAATATTCAGCCCATACCTCGAGTTTTAGAAGTCCAAATGATCTCAACTTTTTTTCTCAGAAAGATAAGACAATTTCCTGCAACTTTCATGCAATTGGTTCCAATTCTGATGTTAAAAATGATGTTTTGTTCAGACAAGAGAAGATAAGGATCATCAAGTCAAGAGTTGGCCACCCACTCATCAATTAGTCATCAAATAAATAGTTCCTAATTTTGGCCTATAAAAGGAGGCATTTGCCATGCATTTAGGTATCTTGGTTTTCAGATCAAAATCATATTTTTGCTTTCTCTCTTTGTATTTTTGTAATACTTAAGTACTGTTTTCATTAATATCTTATTTATGTTTTTCATTTCATTTCCTTTACTTAGTTAACTTTTATCTTATTTATGTTCTTATTTTATTTATTTATTTTTCTTTC
>NW_011501763.1:20244-33307 GCF_000495115.2 Populus euphratica
TTTATTATTATTATTATTGTTGTTGTTGTTGTTGTTGTTGTTGTTGTTGTATTATTATTATTATTTCTAATTTATAAAATTAATTTTCTTGTGGTTTGATCCTGGTGTTACTCGATTATTTATTACTTCAACACTCCTACACTTGGGAGAAGATATCAATTTTTTGGTTGTATTATATATATATATATATATATATATATTATAAGTTTTTATATAACTTTGTCAAAATAATTATTCTTTTATTTTTCATGAAAGTTATTGAGACATGAGTTTTTATTTTTTAATTGAAATTGTTTTTTATATTATGATAATTTTTTATTTTAAAACCTTTATTTCTAATAAAAAAAATATGAATAAAAAATTATTTTTGACTTCAAAAATATTTAAAAAGAAAACTTAAATCATTGGAAGTATTTCAAATGTTTATTTTAACTATCAGAAAATTAAGTAAAAAATAGTTAAAAGTTGGCCTCGTGATATCATACAAGAAGAAGCTAATAATAAGTAAATGTACTTAATTATTTGTAGTCGTTTATATATTCATGAAAGGAAAAAAAAAAAATATATATATATATAATGCTTTGAGGTTTCAAGTTTCTATCTTTGAAAAATATAACAATCTACGGCACTTTTTGTGATTATAGTAATGGTAATAATTTAAAATATTTTTTATTTAAAATTATTTAAACATAACACATCAAAATAATTTAAAAATATAAAGAAATTTATTTTAAATAAAAAATTAAAATATTTTAGAAATACAATTGATACTACGACTCCATTTGTTTGCAGGAAAGTTGTTTTCTTTTGGAAAGTGAATTCCAGAGAAAATAAATTCCTGGAAAGTAAATTATTTTTCGATGTTTGGTAGTGTTATGGAAAATGAACTAGAAAATAATTTATTAATGTTTTATTTTTCTCAGGTTTATTAAAATAATAAGGAACCAATCTTACAAATTAAAAAGTTGAATAAGAATGAAATTGAAAAAAAATATAATTTCATAAATTATCTCAAATAAAATAAATAATAATCAAAATAATAAAGATCAAATCTAAAAAAAATGAAGAAATTAAATAGTAATAATTAACATTTCATAAAGTATTTCAAATAAAATAAGTAACAATCAAAAGAATGAAGATCAAATTTGATAGATAAAAAAATTCAATAAAACAATAATAGCAGAAAAGCAAATAACAATTATAAAAATAAGGATCAAAATTAATATAAAAATTAAATTTTAAGAAATGAAATAATTTGATATAATCAGCAAAAAATGACATTTCAAAATTTTTCACAACTTCTGGAAAGTGTTTTCCGCCCAAATTTTTTAGGAAAATACTTTCTTGGAAACCAAGCCAAATTTTCCTTTAACTGGAAATTATTTTCCATTGACCAACTTTTTTAACAACAAATAAACATAAGAAAGTTTGGAAAGTGATTTTCCAGAAATCACTTTTTGAAAAACAAACACAACAAAAAAAAAACATTTTCCTGAAAATCAATCTAAATTTTTCTTTCACTAAAAAGTATTTTCCATTAACCAGAAAGTGTTTTTTGTTGACTAAAAAATATTTTTTATTGATCAGAAAGTATTTTTTGTTGACCAACTTTCTTGATGATAAACAAACACATGAAAATTTGAAAAGTTATTTCTCGAAAACTATTTTCCGGACAATAAACATGGCCTACATTCTCAAACACACCTTACATCAATCAAACGGCTGGGCTGGAAAATCACTAGCTTCAAGTTCAACTTTATGCCAATCTTCAACAGATTCATTCAATTTTTTTTTTTTGGGCTTTAATCTCATTTCCTTGCTGGTATATAGTTGGTATCTTGTCGGTGGGTGTTATTTAGACTGGCAAATTCAAAATTTCCAGTTTGGTCTGCTTTCAAAAGGATTAGTATTTCTGTCTTCGAAATGCATAATTTAAATTTGCCTGTTTTGATCTTCTGTTCTCGTTTGGGAGCTATCAAATTTTCATTAGCTGTCTTTTTCTGTGATTGGTAGTAGCAACTTGATGTTCTTATATAAAAATTAGAGCAAAAATGAATGATTTGCCAAAAAAATGTAACTTTCGGACTGTTGAATTGAGACTGCATTGCACTTGCAAAGAAATCAACTATCACAACTGTGATAGGTTGTGGTTTTTTGGATGCTATTGAGTTTTTCATATCTGTGACTTGGAACATTCTCCAAAATGTAAGCAAGTAGCATGATTCTAATCTGTGAGTATTTTCTTATTAAATTTGTTTTTATTATGACATTCATTTGAGCTCCATAAACAAGCAAGTATATTTCTTAATGTTGTAGGTATGGCATTCTTTTTCAGTGTTATATTTGAGGTGCTGGGTTTAGTAATGCATTTGATTAGAAAGTTGTATAATATTTTAGTAATCTGAAAGAGTATATTTAGTATTCTGTACTTCGAAACTTAAAGGATAGTTTGTAAAAAAAGCAGGGCTTTGTTTCGTTTGCATCTCTTAATGGCATGTATAAAGTTAGGAGTTCTGATTTCCTCATGCTCTTTAGTGTCAGCTGGTCTGATGCTGTTTCCTTCTTCAGAGAACTGGAACATCATTGAACAAGAGTTGCAAGCAGTTCGATGGATGCTGAGATGTTTCCTCCTGCAGAGAATTGAAACATCATTGAACAAGAGTTGCAAAGCAGTTCGATGGATGCTGAGAAAAAGTATAGAGTTTGGAAACTGGAGATATTAGATAAAAGCAAAGGTTTCGTAGAGCTATTGCAACAATTAAGTGTTTGTGATCCTGTCTCGGGCAAGGAGTTTGAAGAACTTTTTCAAGAGATTAGCTCATATGGTGATGACCATCTTATTTGTGTAATCGAAGATGATCGTTCTGGGAAGATTATTGCGTCTGGGAATGTCTTTATTGAAAAAAAGTTCTCAAGGAATTGTGGTAAAGTCGGACACATTGAAGATGTTGTGGTTGATTCTGCCGCTTGAGGGATAAAATTAGGAAAGAAAGTTGTTGAGTCTCTTACAGATCATGCTTATTCAATGGATTGTTATAAGGCGATTCTTGATTGCAGTCTCACACAGCATTGTACGAGAAATGTGGTTTCAAGCAGAAAGAAGTTCAAATGGCGAAGTTCCATTTAAGAAATACAATTCTTCCTTCTTTCTTATCAATAAATGTTGACTTCCTTTTTCACAAGGAAAAGGAAAAAAACCTACCCTCTTCCTTGCCATGTAGCCAGCAGACTGGAAATAAAATAGCATACAGAAACATGGAAGGAATTCATTTCACAGATCGAGATACAAGGTATATATATACGCACCTGATATAGAGACAAAAGGCCACCTACTGCAATTTGTAACACAATGATGCAAGCATTGGTCCGGATAAATTTAGGAACTGAAGTGGTTGCTGCATCCACTTACAAATATCATTACTTCATGAGCACCAACAACACCAGCTGTAGGAATAACATCTACGGAAGCTGCAAATGCAGCCATAATTGGCAAATGACAACTGCTTCAACAGTGACAACAACAATAACAGTGTGAATACCAGATAAAGAATGAAGACAGCAACTTAAGCTTGGAGAGCTCCAGTGATTCTCTTTCCCATCCCCTGTAAAGTTGAGCTGATAAAGAAATCCAAATCCTCTACCTTCCACCCTTTAGTTGGCACCAAGTTATAATTCCATTCGATTTTGCAACCATGTTCCTTCGGTAACACTTTTATTGTTGACCCATCTGAGTTGAACCCAACTTTTCCATCTATGATGGTATGGCTAAATGCCATTTTGCTTGAATCAATGGATAGTAGTTTCTCTTTAGCCCAGTTTACATTGCCATCATCATCGACTGGAGTTTTAAAGGCAAAGCAGTAATGCACACACCCAGGCTGTCCAGGGATGCCTTCAACGTGAAGATATTGGTAGTTTAATATTTATGTAGTGAATTGGTTAGTTATATATGATATTATTATTTATTATTAATAAAAATTTATTTATTTTTAATATGAATATAATATTATATTAATGAATCTAATATTTAATTTATAAATTTACAGTAAAGATAAAATCCATAAAATAAAAATGTTTTATAAAAAAGTTATTATAATTATGAAATTCTTATTACATCGAAATATTATTTTTAAAATGTTTCAAGTCAATACTCTCTTAAATACTAGATATTTATTAAAATTATAGATACTGATACATATTATGTTCTTTTATTTATGAAATAAAATAATTGTTCTCGTAAGCTAAGATATAAGGGATACCTGAACTAATATATAAGTGCTTGTAATAAGATATGTAAACTAAACTAACTCGCATAATTACCATTTTAATATGCTGATTATATATCATAACTCGTGAAAAATCCTAGATATTTTTTACATCACGGGCATGTCACCTAAATAAAGATCATAGATAGGTTACCCTATTATAAACCACAGATAGATCACTTGAAAACACAAACCCCTTTTACAAAAAATCTTAGATATTTTTCACACAACGAGCAAGTTTCTAGATCACACACTATTGATAGGCCACTCGAATAGAGACCATGAATAAATTATCTGATCACGAATCACAAGTAAGTCACCCACAGACCATTCATGAAAAATAATAGATATTTTTCACAAAAAGTCGATGCTCAAATACCCAACACCATTTTAGATCCCCCAAAATTGTTTTATAAAAAAAACATATTTTTCTTCAAAAATCCAAAAAGAAATAAAAAAATTTAAAATCCAAAGATATTTTCAAAACATGAGGAGACAAGTCTTTAAGCTGCAATAGATCAAAATGCCAGAAAAATAGTTAGATTAGGATATTTTAACAAAATTGGATGTAGAAAGACTTCATAGAATGAAAATTGAGGTCAAAATCTAAAATTGACCAAAATTGAAAAAATTAATTAGATTTAAGGAATTAACTAAACTTTTAACATGTTTAATTAACTTATTTAAGGACTAACTTTAGGAAAGTTAAGTTTAAAAGTCAAATGGGCAAAAAACAGAAGAATAAATTAAGTTTAAGGACTTAATTAAACTTCTAATAAAACTATAAATTTAGCAAGGACTTAATTGAAGAAAAATTCAGTTAGAAAGGCCTAATTCAAATCAATTAATAATGATTGGAAGATTAGGGACACCTTTGAAATTTAAAAGGCTAAATTGGTGCAGTCAAGGATTCAATTGAAAGAAATTTGAAGATTGAAGGCTAATTAAGGGTCAAATTGAAGAATTTAAAAACCAAGAACCAAAATGCAGAAGACATGTTTGTTTAGGGATTGAAATTAATCAAATCAGGAGCTAATTTGTAAGAAATTAAAAGTTTGATGGTTGATAGAGATCAAATTGCATAATATGGAAACTAAGGACTAATTTGTAAAAGGCACTCAAATTAAAGGATTTAAATCAAGGTTTACAAGGGTGTAATTGCAAAAATTGATAAGTTCTAGGGTCAATTAAGGTATATCAATTAAGGTATACTAAAATTGAAAATACAAGGATTAAATTGCAATTTTTCAAAATCCCAATTAAAACTATAATTTCTAAGGTTTAAACATAATACATGTCATTTGATTTTAATAAAGAAATAGAATGACAAGTTATCCGATCCCTATCTATAATCTTTTTTAGCAAACAACAGCTTATCAAGACGTGATTTTCAAGTAAATAAATATAACATCTCCGATCAATTCAAGAGCTTCAATTATTATCATTCGACTGATAAACATCTCCTTTACAAGGATAAGTTATTCCTACCAAGCATTTACATCCCACTCAAATGAATGTGGCATGCGCAGAGGGATTACTGGTTGGCAAGCCCAGAAATGAGAGGTCTGTTTATACAAAACATATATGAGTTTATTTTACTGGTCGTGGTTATTTTTTAAATAATTTTTTATATTAAAATATATATTAATAATGTTTTTTTATTTTAAAAAAAATTATTTTTGACATTAAATTTTAGCAAAAAAATTAAATTAAATTTTTATGTGTCCAAAATTTTGTTTTCAGCCTATATATTGATTGAATTAGGGGCTGGGCAGATGTTGTCATGACAGACATAAGAAGTAGGATTAAGAAAAAGAGTAGAGCAGCTCAACCTCTACATCTACCACTGACATAGTCTAAGGAAAGCTTCGACATTTAGAAAGCAAAGAGTGGGAATAATATGCATACCCCATCACATTATAAAATCCATAAGCAAATCTAAAGCAATTTTATCATTTAATCAATAATCATAATACAGAGCTAGAAATTTAATAAACACACCTTCTTGAAATCGATTTCAAATTACCATCATGATAGCAACAAACAGAACAAAGAAAAAAAAAAAAGGCTTTCGCATCTGATAACAAGCATGAACATTACCTTTTTAATGACCAGGTTAGACTAAGCTTTAAGGGTAGATAATTCTAGCGTCCAATCCCTATAGCCTACACCCATTATTAGTCGACTTCAAAATTTCAAGACTAAATCACATTTAAGGGTGATAGGTCAATAATTTGTTGTAAAAACCTTCCAAATTTGCATAAATTACATATTTCTTTGCTCGGTAACTTGTGCTTTCATCACTTGACTGCCATCTTTTGTTTCCATCTAGTAGCCAAGCTTAGAATAGCAAATAATTAAGCAATAGCAGATTTTGGTTTATGGCCATTGGTACACAACTTAAATCAACTGATTTCTGAAAGTTAAGCATAAAAGAGGCTCGAAGTTTAGAAGAATATTATGGCATCTTTTTCCCGAAGCATTTTAAAAATTTTGAGGGACGGAGTTGGTATTGGTGCGCTGTCAATGAGAGATGAGCAAGACAAAAGAAAACTTGAAAGCAAAGTGATTTTATAGAGAAGAGTTGAGTGTCCAACCTCTTAACTTTGGTCAACGACACCAGCCTAGCAAAGAATGAGAGGAGAACAGACCTGAAGGGTTTTATTGAGTTGAACAGTAGGAAAAAACCCCAACACGATCGCAGCAAGGAAGAATCTATAAAAAAGAGAAGAAGAAAAAAAAAAAAAAGGCTGGTTAGCATGTATGATAGTCACCGCTTGCTCATAATTAGTGTTAAGAAAAGCGTATGGAAGGTGTACCAACGTAAAAAACACAAAAACAATAGCAAAATACTTAGGCATTAATTTTAAGATGCGATAACAAAATGAAAGTATCCTTTTTTTAATTTTATTCTTAATCTATTATGCTTCCTGGGAAGACTTCCTTTTGGTTGTAACTGTGATTTCATCAAAGAGAATCAAAAGCGTGATTGATATTCTGATGACAGAAAACAACAACAATCTACCCCTGCTGAATTCACTGTAATGAATTAGAAACGACATCAAGATTTTAGACATTATGGATAGCCATCTACTTGGCCGTTTCCACCGACATGGCATACAAAACTGATGACCTTCCACAACAAAAGGATCCTCGGGTAGAAAATGAAGCATGCATCCTAAAGAACCTGAAAAGGGTCTTTCAGAGTGAATGAGAGGAGATTAAAAAAGAGCTCTCTATAAATCACCAACCCAAAAGCAATTACGTATTTCATTATAACAGTCGCTTGGTCTTGTACTAGATGGCATAAGACTAAACTAAACTGAGCTGAATGAGTGTTTTCGCTCGACACTTAAAAATGAAAGTATCTTGAGCACTCCAAGGGCTTTCCCAAGCTGATATTCCATGTGTCTGGAAAATTGTTTCATTTAATTTTGGCTTAATTTGCAGAATGTCTCATCCTGCACTTGTACACCTCATTGTTCTTCCTCAATAAAATTTCTTCATTTATCCAGTATATATATGGCCATGAAAACTCAGTATTTGAGCAGAATGTTTCTTTACTATGAACAAAACAATGCTGCTAAATCAAACCCAGATCCAAACAAGTCTTGGTTTTTAATTGAAATTCAAAATATTAATTAAGCTTATACATAAAAATAATAATGAAAACAATAACTCTAGACAATAGCTTGTTGTATCGTGTATAATAGAAAAAAAAATATATCTTAATTTGCTAGCTTAAATAACCCTTGGTTGAGATCCATTTTCCTAGCTTAACCAACTTTTAAAGTCTTTTAGATGTTAAAAAATCTAATCTAAATAGGAATTTAATTGTTCAAATCTTCTTTCTTTATAGGACTTGGATATCCCTTCAGAATATAGAAAATAATTTTAAAAATTAATTCCCCTTATAGTTGCCCATCACTTTTTTTTATTGGTTAATATAATCAAATTTTTAATATTAAATAATTTTTTCAAGTTTAGGATTCAGATCTGACAACCCTTTAGCTTCTTTGCATGATTAGAAAGTTTTCTTATTTGTTGCTAAATATTCTTTTAAATAATAGAAAAAATAATAAATGAATTTTCCTTTCAATTTAAGGAGAATATCTTATTGATATTTGTAAGAAAAGAATCTCAACATCTTAATTAATTTAAGCCAGCTTTAAATCTCATGTGGCCCAAACTCATACTCATTAATATAATTCAAATGAGACCTGATACAAGCTTTTACCAAGCTTACTTTGTTGCCCAAATCAAACCCATACATAAGCTAACTTAATTTGATCGAATAAATTTTTAAAAATTGGACTAAATCCATCATCATGTACCAATCAAGGCGGGCTAAAACTATCCCATGCCAAAACCCCATTATGTATGAATGGAACACAAGCTATATTCTAAAGAAAAACATAATTTTGGCTGAATGGTCTGCCTCCCTATCAAACCACAACACAAAATCAAAGGCCTATCATGAGAAATTCATGGCTGAACCGTATCACCTAAACTCTAGATTTGGGTGGAAAACCAAACCATAAAAAACACACTAAAATATAAAGTGAGGAAAAATACATAAAAAACTAAAAACATTATTTTAAACTCTTCCTTCATCCTCTATTTTTATAGTGAAAGCTAAAAAGTTAAATAATTAATTTTCATCATTCAACTTTTGACTACCCAACATAAATCAAGAATTTTAAACATATTAACTATAAATATAATTTTGTTTAGCTGAAAAAATTATTCAGATTTGCATAAAATACTTTTAGAAGATATCGTTTATATTGAACAAATAATGAGCTGGAAAAAATATTTATTTATGAACTAGATTTAATCTCAAGACAAAATTTTAGTTTGCAAAATATAATCTTTTGCAACCTAAAATATCATTTTATAATAAATTTAAATCCAAATCCAAGCCTAATCTAAAGCCAAGCATGTGGAAAAAATAGTTCTTCATAGACTAGGTCCAAGTTTAAATTTTAACTAGCAAAAAGTAATTTTTTTAACCTAAAATATTATTTGTTTCAATCATGTTAATGTTTTATTTTAAAAAATATGTGTTGGAGATTATATTTTAATAAGATTTTAATTTTAAAAGTGAGACGATCCATTTTTAAAATGATAATAAATGTGCTCATTAACAACATTCTTTAGACAAATTTCAAACTTTGAACACATTATCAATGTTCATCATACAGAAATCATTGTATTTAATTAACAAATTCTATGAGCAATATGATAAATTTATGTAATAATTTTTTTATTTTTATCATGAGGTGTACATGTGTGCAACCACGATGGATTGTTCTTGTTTTACAAACGTGTTCTAAGCTTTTAATTAATCCTAGAATTCCGAGAATGTTTCTCTAATTATATTTATTTAAAATTGATTGTTGGAGAAATTATTAGATATCTTTCATTCAAATCTAATGATTCAAGCACGTGAGATTTGCACAAGCCTTCTCACTGAAGTAAGAGATAGTCGAGTATCGGCAAAGGGGTTTTCAATTATTAAGAGGTTTTCAAACAGGAAAAGTGGCCGTCTTTAATTTATTCGGGGTCAGTTGAAACATGAAGTGCAAAGGCACATGCAAAGCTGACAAAACTTCTACTTTCAATATAAAAATAGTAATACAGTGTAAGGTTCAGAACCTCATGGTAAAACTTGATCAATCCTAGTTCATTAAATTTAATTTTTTTAAAATAATATTATTTTAAATATATTTAAAAAAAAAATTTAAAATTTAAATTGAATTCACTCAACCCAATATATAACTCAATCCTTTAAACATAATCTCAATCTCAAGTAATAACTATAGTTAAGATGATGCTATTTGTTTTGCATTTGAAATTGTATTATTTTGATATGTTTGATATAAAAATTATTAAATTAATATTTTTTAATATTTTTTTTATGGCTTGAATATATGTTGATATTAGAAATAATATATATATATATATATATATATTATTTTAATATATTTTTAAATAAAAATTAATTTTAAAAAGTATTATGCACTGCATTACTGAATATATTATAAGTTTTTAATTGTTTAACAAAAAAGAAAATAATATGAAGAAAAAAAATCATTGGAAAAGAAAATTGAAAAAAAAAAGATAAAAAGAGTTTCTTTTATCAACTTCTTAAAATATACTTCTTATAACTTAAAAAAAAATGATAATAAAAAGAAATCTTTGTTAACAAAAAGCTCAATCATCCAAAAAAAACATAAACATAAGAAGTGTACTAACTTAAATAATAAGTAAGAGGATGTAGCGTAACATCCTTAATTTTTTTGAGTTTATAAAATTAAGGTTGTTATATATAGGTTCTAGAAAAAGATAGGAAAGTTTGATGGACGGGAAAGTAAGATGTTGCAAGTGTTAGTTGAAAGATAATAATAATAAAAAAAGGAACAACATACTAGAGTAGAGTCACAATCCATTCATCTAGAAGTAATCACCTATCAGTTAGTAAATGAATATTTAATTTTGGTTACAACTTATTTTTTTATTTTTTTAAAAAATATTAAATTATTTTAAAAAAATTGAATTATTTTAATATGTTAAAAAAAAATTCATTTAAAAAAATACATGTTTTTTTTAATTCAAAATCTAAATTGAATTAGCTAAATCCCAACCTATAACCTGATCCTTTAAATATATCAATCTCAAGTAATAACTATAGTTAAGACACATTGTTTGTTTTTGAGTTTAAAATTGTATTTAGATGCATTTAGCTTTAAAACAAAATAAATTAATGTTTTTTTAGTATCTTTTTATGGTTTGAATATATGTTGATATTAAAAATAAAAAAATATTTTAAAATAAAAATTGCTTTTAAAAATTACTATGCACTACATTACCAAACATATTATAAGTTTTTCATTGTTTAGTGAAAAAAGCAAATAATCTAGAAAAGAAAAGTAATTGGAAAAGAAAATGAAAGAAAAAGATAAAAAGAGTTTCTTTTATCAACTTCTTCTTATAACTTAAAAAAATAAAAATAAAAAAACCTTTGTAAAAGAAAGGCCAATTATCAAAAAACATAAGAAGTGTACTAACTTAAACAATAAGTAATAAGGTGTAGGTTTTAGAAAAAAAATAAAAATGTTTGATGGATAGGACAATAAAGTATTACAAGTGTAAGTTGAAAGTTAAAAGATAATAAACAAAAAAAAAAACAAGAAAGAGTAGCATATTGGTATAGAGCTGCAATCCATTCATCCAAAAATAATGACCAACTAGTAAGTAAATAAGTGTTTGATTTGGTTATAACTTACCTTTTTAATTATTTTTAAAAATATTAAATTATTTTTTAAGAAAAAAATTGAATTATTTTAATTTATGATATTAAAAATAAAACAATGCCTTTTCATTTAAAAATAAAATGTATTTTAACTCAAAATCTAAATTAAATTAGTTCAACCCTAACTTATAACTCAATCCTTCAAATATATCAGTATGAAGTAATAATTATAGTTAATATGACACTATTTGTTTCTGCATTTGAAATTGCATTTGGGTGTGTTTGGCTAGAAAGAAACATTAAATTAATGTTTCTTTAGTGTCTTTTATGGTTTGAATATATACTGATATTAAAAATAAAAAAAATATTTTAATATATTTTTAAATAAAAAATTACTTTTTAATGTTTCTTTAGTGTCTTTTTATGGTTTGAATATATACTGATATTTAAAATAAATAAATAAAAGTATTTTAATATATTTTTAAATAAAAAATCACTTTTAAAAAGTATTATGCACTACACTACCAAATATATTATAAGTTTTTAATTGTTTAATAATAAAAGAAAATAATCTAAAAAGAAAGTTATTGGAAAAGAAAATTGAAGAAAAATATAAAAAGAGTTCCTTTTGTCAATTTCTTAAAAAATACTTCTTATAGCTTAAACAAAAAAAACAAAAAGAAACATTTGTTAAAAGAAAGCCCAGTTATCAAAGAACATAAAAAGTCTACTAACTTAAACAAGAAGTAGTAGGATGTATGTTCTAGAAAAAGATGGAAAGTTTGATGAACCGGTAATGAGTTATTGTAAGTGTCAATTGAAAGTTCAAAAAGAATCGAAAAAAGAAAAGCGGCATACTCATATAGAATCTCAATCCATTCATCCAAAAGTAATCACCTATTAATCACTAAATAAGTATTTAATTTTGGTTGCAACTTACTTTTATAATTGTTTTAAAAAACATTAAATTATTTTTTAAGAAAAAAATTGATTATTTTAATATGTTATATTAAAATTTAAAAAATGCCATTTCATTTGGAAAAAAAATGTTTTTTTAAATTAAAATCTAAATTGAATTGGCTTAAAAAATGCTGATTTAAAAATATATATATAAAAAATTATTTTAATACATTTTAAATAAAAATTACTTTTAAAAAATACTATGCACTACTTCTGAACATATTATAAGTTTTAAATTGTTTAATAATAAAAACAAATAATTTGAAAAAAAATTGTTTGGAAAAGAATATGAAAGAAAAACATGAAAAGAGTTTCTTTTGTAAACTTCTTATAACTTTCAAAAAAAAAAACCATTCTTAAAAGAAAGCACATTCATCAAATAACATAAAAAGTGTACTAACTTAAGCAAAAAGTAGTAGGGTGTATGACACGACTAAAAGATTGATGTCTTCTCCCAAGTGCAGGAGTGTCGAAGTAATAAATAATCCGGCAAGACCGGGGTCGAACCACAGGGAGGTTAATTGTACAAATTATATACAACAATTATAAACAACAACAATAATAATAGTAATAACAACAATAA
>NW_011501768.1:0-8594 GCF_000495115.2 Populus euphratica
AAGGCATTGAAAATATTGATGTGGATCTTTTGTCAAGAATGACAGTAGATTTGACATCCGACATCATACCAGTTGATGATTACTTTCCTGACGAATCCTTACTTTCTCTTAGTTCAATGCCTTGGTTTTATAAAAATATCAATTTTCTTATTTCAGGAGATTTGCTAGATCATTGGAATACCGAAGACAAAATAAAGTTTTTGAGCAACATGCAAAACTTTTATTCAGATGACCCTTACTTATTCAAATATTGTCCATATCAAATATTTCAAAGATGCATTCCTGACAATGAGGTAAGTAGTGTCATTAAAATTTGTCATTCTGAAGCATATGGAAGTGATTTCTCATAAAAAAATAGTTACGAAAATCTTTTAAAATAGATTTTATTGGCCTACCATGTTCAAGGACACTCAAGCATTCTACAAAACTTGTGAAAATTGTCAAAAAGTTGATACTAGTTAAAAAGTTTTGCTTTATAATTCTCGACTCCATTTATTCCCTAAAGAGCTAAGATTCAGATGGAGCAATCCATTTATTGAGAAATATAAGTATTCTTATGAGGCCTTTGATATTGAAAATCTAAAAAATGACAACGTTTTTAAGGTAGATGGACATCATTTGAAAGCTTACTTTGATAATTTTCCTAGTGAAAATGAATCCATTAGTTTGAATAATCCTATAAAAAAAGGTTGATTTTTTCTCATATTATTTTTGTGTTTTTTTTTGTGACTCTTGGTTTGCTAGTCTCTCTCACCCCAGTTAAATGACAGATAACGGTACTCTATGACTCTTAAGTCGGTTCTTTCAGTTTCCCATGATAATTGATATCTGTGTATATATTTGTTTAATTCCTTGTTCTTCATTTTTTCTTTGCATCTCTTTTCCACTTCTCATCTTAAAAAATGGACACCACTCTTGAAAAATTTAAAAAATATTTTTTCGTTTTGCCTCAAAATGTGATTACAAAAATTTACCGAGCTAGGTGTGCAAGATTAAGGTTGTTAATGAACCATGGAATTCTAGAAGAGATTTGCTGGCTAATTAAAGCAAAGATCTGATTATTAGGTGAGTCTTTCAATTCTTTTATTTCATACATGCTAGGGATAGGTAAAAGCACTTTTGCAAAAACATATACTGCAAAATGATTGAAAATCTATCACACATATGCTAGATGGACTTGTAATGCAACATGTTGTTCTTTAGGAATGATATCTATAAACTATGAAGATAAAATACAATTCATTAAAGATGGCCTAAGTAAGGAGTCTTTATATAATCTTCTATTAACTCTTGAGACACATCCTAGTGGAGATGTGCATTGTGTAATTCATGATTTGTGGCCTCATTTTCATAAAGAACATGATTGACTTAGTTTTAGGAATCTGACTAAAAAAGACATATTTGCCAGTTTTTAAGAAAACTGAATGGGAAGCCTATCCCCAACCCATAAAGGGCGTTTAGATGTAAAATCAAGGGAAGATGTGAGTCACAGTCATAACTGCAATTTGAGTCTTAATTTATAAAAACTTGTGTCTTGGTTTTACTAATAGCATAATATTTATGTTTTGTTGTTTCTCATATTTGTTTAAGTGTGTTTAAGGTTTGTTAGTATTTGTTATTTCAGGTGATGTCTTCTATACTCCATCTTTCTACGTTAGGACATTAAGGATAATGTATCGTTTTGGTTAGAGGGAGGGAGTACTAGTTGATAAAAAAAATTTAACTAATTTTGTTTTCTATTTCATAAAGCATATGCAAAATTGTTACTACTAGGATGGTAGGGTAAAGGAGCTTTTTTGTTAAAGTGACTCTTGGGACGCATCTTAGTAACCATTTTTAACAAGGTCTATCATAATACTTTAAAAAAAGAGCTCCTTTACTCTGTCATCCTAGTAACAACAATTTTACACATGCTTTATGAAATAGAAAACACAGTTAGTTAATTTTTTTTTTGGAAGCTACTACCCTCTTCCCCCAACCAAAATGAGACATTGTCCTCAATGTCCTAAGGTAGAAAGATAGAGTACAGAAGACATCACCTAAAATTACAAACACTAACAAACCTGAAACACACTTAAACAAATATAAGAAACAACAAAATACAATAATAAAAGCAAAAGATTCACAAATAAAGACTCAAATCTAATCTAAGCTTTTTACGGCTTTCCTTAGATGACTAATTTATGTGACTTATGGAGGGATCAATTATAGGAATGAAAGATTGTAGTTGGTCAATCAATTGTTCAGCAGTAGCAGTAGAGATTATGATTTGTTGTGCAGAAGATGTTAGAAATTCCTGTTCTACAACATGATCAAGAAAAGACAACAACTTATCATAATAACCATTAACATTTAACAAACCTATGGGTTTATGGTGAATGTGTAGTTGGGCCCAAGAGAAAATATGAAAGATCTTTTCCAATATGCCTAGACCACCAAGTAAGGTAATGAAGGCATCAACATGGTTAAACATTGCATTCATTCGAGCAAACATTATGGAGACGTGTAGTTCCTCTCTAATTGTTTTTCCAATGATGTCCCTTTGTGCTAAAGCTTTGGGGACGACCCCTAAAACTTGAATACCTTCTAAAAATGCAGTTATTAATACACCTCCCATTAACTCAAGACTGCCTCCCCCATACACTGAATGAATCTTGCTCTCAGCTAGCACGTGACCAAGATGATTTGCTGATTTTAAAAACTCTTTTTCTTTCCCAAGCCTAGATCCACCAAAAACACAAATATTTCTTATGTGATGACTTGAGGAACTTGTTATTTCTCCATATATCTATATTTGTTGAATGTATGGGTTAAGTAGAAATGAAAGAAAGGAAGAGAGGATTTTATAGATGAGAAATTAAAAAGGCAATTATACCACTTATATGTAGGCCAACTAAAGTCTCACACACACTCTCTCTTTTTTTTTTAAAAAAGCATGTGTATGTACATGTAGTTGTGATTGTGTTCACATCCTCCCTTGGTTTTACGTCCAAGAACAGCTTAAACATCTTTTATGGGTCAAGAATAGGCTTCCCATCTAGTTTTCTTAAAAACTGGCAAACAAGGTCTCTTTTAGTCAGATTCCTAAAACTAAGTTGATCATGTTCTTTATAAAAATAGGGTCATAAATCATGAATTGCATGATACACATCTCCACTAGGATGTGTCTCAAGAGTTAATAGAAGATTATCTAAAGACCCTTTACTCAAGCCATCCTTAATGAATTGTATTTTATCTTCACAGTTTATAGATATCATTCCTAAAAAATGACATTGTGCATTACAAGTCCATTTGGCATATCGATGATAGACTTTCAGTCGTTTTGCAGGACGTTTCTTGTAAAAGTGCTTTTACCTGTTCCAGGCATGTGTGAAATGAACAATGTGAGGAAAAATCACTAAAAAAAAAACACAAAAACAATGTGAGGCAAAAAATCAATCTTTATATACAGGATCACCCAATTCAATAGAGTCATTTTCAACTAAAAAATTATCAAAGTAAACTTTCAAATGATATCCATTTACCTTGAAAACATTGTCATTCTTTGGATTCTCGATATCATAGGCCCCATATGGATACACATGTTTTACAATAAAAGGACCGCTCCATCTTGATCTTAGTTTTCTATGAAATAAATGGAGTCGAGAATTATAAAGCAGGACTTTTTGACCAACATTGAATGTTTTTCTCAGTATTTTCTTGTCATGAAACTCTTTGATTCTTGCTTTATGAATTCTTGAATTTTCATATGCATCATTTCTTATTTCTTCAAGCTCATTTATTTGTAATTTTTGCAATTGACTAGCATCATTAAGATTTGAATTGAAAACTTTAATAGCCCAATAAGCTTTATATTCAAGTTCCATAGGCAAGTGACAAGGTTTTCCATAAACTAGTATATAAGGTGACATACCTAATGATGTTTTATTAGTTCGATAACTTATTGTTCTCATTTGTTATCATAGTGACTTTTTAGGTACAACTTGGGTAGGACTTACCCATTTGCTGTTAGAAATAGGATAAATAATTCCATTATCTAGAAGCTTAATGACTTCATTTTTCACTACTCCTTTCATATTAGGATTGAGCCTTCGTTGCATTTTCCTAGAGGGTTTAGCATTTCCTCCAAATAAATTCTGTGTGTACAAATCAAAGGACTAATTCCTTTTATGTCAGCTATGGTCCATCCTAATGCATTTTTGTACATTTTTAGAATTTGTAATAACTTACTTTCTTGATGTACATTAAGTTTGGAAAAGATTATTACCAGAAAAGTTTCATTTTCTCCCAAAAATGAGTATTTGAGATTGAATGACAACGACTTCAAATTAGGTTTGGGTGGTTGAAAACTTGAAGGTATGAACTTAATTGATCATGGTGGCAATTCCTTAATTTGTGGTCTCCAATTACTTGCTTTTGATTCTTCCTAAAAATAAATCATTTGCAAATCATCAAATTCATCAATCTCAACTTCACTGGAAGTGGTTTGAAATTGATCATGAATTAATTTTTCAGTAAAGTCCACTTCCTGTAAATCATTATTATTTCCAGGTTGTTTGCAAATGTTGAAACTATTCATATCCAATATCATATTTTCAAATGATAGCTTCATTAGTTTATTCCTATAGTTAATCAATGCATTAGAAGTTGCAAGAAATGGACGTCCTAAAATAATAGGAAATGAATTACATGCTTCAACAGGTTGTGTGTCCAAGACAATAAAATCTACAGGATACATGAATTTATCGACTTGTACTACCACATCTTCAACTAGTTCTCTAGCCACTTTTACAGATCTATTGGCAAGTAAAAGAGATATAGAAGTTGATTTTAACTCACTTACATTGAGACTCTAAAAAACTGAATATGGAAGTAAATTCACACTAGCTCTAAGATAAAGTAAGGCTCTTTCAATTTTATGTTCTCTAATAAAGCAAGAAATTGTAAGACAACCAAAGTCTTTATATTTCAAAACATTATTGATCTGAAGAATGACACTTACTTGTTCGACTAAATAGGCTTTCTTTTTCACATTCAATTTTCACTTCACAGTGCACAGATCTTTCAAAAATTTAGTATAAAAAGGAACATGTTTAATAGCATCCAATAAAGGTATATTGATACTTACCTGTTTGAAAGTTTCAAAGATTTCAGAGTTGTGATTGACTTTCCTTTGTTTGGTCATGGCATGAAGAAATGGAAGTGCTGACAGGGAATCAATCGTTTCTTTACAATTTTTAGATTCAACCTTTTTCTTACCCTTAGAGATTGACTCATCATCTTTCTCACAAGGTTCAAGAGTGAGTTTTTCAATAACCTTTCCATTGTGAAAAGTAGTGACTGATTTGACTTGATCCATGTGTTGGCTTCCGGGATTACTTGCAATTGCATTGTATTGCCCCTTGGGATTTTGTTGTGGTTGAGATGAAAACTTACCTTTCTCTTGGAAAGTGAGAGCAGATGTTAATTTTGCAAGAGTATCTTAAAATCTGTGATGTTTTGAGCAAGATCAGTATTTATTGTTTCTTGCTTTTCAATGAATGTATGCAATGTTTCCTCAAGATTTGTTCTAGGAGGTGGAGCATAAAGAGGTGTATATCCATGAGAATGTTAAAAATTATGGTGTGCTTGAAATGGTGGTTCTAAAGTTTGTACATTGTTATTATCACTCTTCCAACTTAAATTTGGGTTATTCTCCAACCAGAATTGTATGTTTGCAAGTATGGGTTATGGTTGGCCCTTTGAAAACTATTTAAAGTATGAGCTTGTTCATGGAGATATTTCTTAAAAGAAGGCAAGATTGGACAGTTATTGGTAGAGTGTTCATTTATTTCATATATTTGACATATAATGTTTTTAACAGATTTTAATTGACCACTCTTTTTCAATTCTAGTGCCTCGATTTTTTTAGCTAAAGATGCAAACTTGGCTTGGAGGTCATGATCTTCTCTAAGGTTGTACATACCTCTATTAGATGTATGAGGTTGAGTTTTACTCGGTGCCTCATAAGTACTCGCGGTGTCCTAATTTTGAGCATTTTCAGCTAACAAGTCTAAGTACCATAATGAGGGCATGTATTAAGAAAGTCTCGATACCTATCCCAACATTGGTAAAATGTTTCTCCTAGTTTTTGAGTGAAAGTGGTGATTTATCTTTTGAAAGAGTTTTTTTATGAGAAGGGAAAAAATTCTTTAAAAATTATTGTTGCATTTCATCCCAAGCACGAATGGATCCTGGTCTCAAATTTTATAGGCATGTTTTAGCTTTATCTTTTAATGAAAAAGAAAAAATAATTTAATCTGATGGTGTTCATGCTACAATTTGAGTCATTATAGGTGTTACAGACCTCTTCAAATTCCTTTAAATGCAAGTATGAATTTTCTAAATCTAAACCATGAAAAAAAGGTAAAAGTTGAATAATGTCTGACTTAAAATTAAAATAAGATGCATCAAGAGGAAAAACTATGCATGATAGTGCACTTGTTCTTGTGAGATTCATGTGGTCTTTAAGTGATCTAACACAATTATTCTTATTATTCTCATTATAAAGTGATTGATTATCTTCTTCGGCTACATTTTCTAAAAATAATGAGGATACCCTACAAAGTCTACCACTTAATGTACGTGACCACGCTCTTATACACGTGTAGGAATAGAATAAAAGGAAGAAGAAAACAAAAGAAGGAGAAACAAAACAAAAGAAACAAAGTTATATACAAGAAAAGTGAAAAGTGAAAATAAAATAATTACTAAATTTGTACAAGAACTTACCTCCCTAATAACAGCACCAAACACTTGACACGACTAAAATATTGATGTCTTCTCCCAAATGCAGGAGTGTCGTAGTAATAAATAACCCGGCAAGACCGGGGTCAAACCACAAGGAGGTTAATTGTATAAATTATAGATAATAATAATACAATAACAAAAATAATAATAACAATAGTAACAATAATAACAATAATAATAAAAATAATAGTAGTAGTAGTAGTAATAGTATTAGTAATAGTAATAGTAATAATAATAATAATAATAATAATAATAATAATAATAATAAAAGAAGAAAAATGAAGAAGAAGAAAAAAAGGTTGATGAGAACTTTGAGATGGAAGATTAACGTAAGGATTAAACAATGATAATAATAAATATCAAGGTTAAAGGATCCACTAATGGTATGTCAAATAAGTATAATATAAACTCTTATTATTCAATTTAAAACTATACACAAAAAAGGTTCCAATCATATTATAAATTGTTAATATGTTTACATTAGTTATCTTATTCAATAATGCTAATACTTGTAAATATTGTCAGGTATTCATGATTATAACTATATTAACAACAAATCAAGTTCCTTTCATAGCTCAGGTGTCGGTTATACCATATAGTATGGGTTATGAGAGTGCCAGGTATTTGTTGTACCAAGTGTTATACAACATAAATCTAAATTAGTTATTTAACAAGCAAAGTATTAAAGAGTGAACAAGAGAACAAATACAAAACATGTTAGTATCAAATATTAAAGTCCATATTAAGTTTACACTATACTTATTCTTACACCATTAGTATAACTTTTTCATCTTGACATAATAAACTTAGCTAAACATAATAAAAGAAAGAAAAAAAAACAAAATAAGAACATAAATAAGATAAAAGTTAACTAAGTAAAAAAATGAATTGAAAGGCATAAACTTGATATTAATAAAAACAAAACTTAAGCATTACAAAAATACAAAGAGAGAAAGCAAGAGCATGATCTTGATTTGGAAACCAAGATGCCTCAATGCATGGCAAATGCCTATTTTTATAGGCCAAAATTAGGAAGTATTGATTTAATGAGTAACTGATGAGTGGATGACCAACTCTTGGCTTGGTGACAATCCTTATCTTCTTTTGTTTGTCCAAAATGTCATTGATAACATCAGAACTGGAACCACCATAAAAGTTGTAGTAAATTGTCTCAACTTTTTAGAAAACAAAATGGAGGTCATTTAGAATTTTAAAACTCTAGATATGAGCCAAAAACTTAATAGTGCTCGGGCTGGAGGACAGATTTGAACTTCTTTGTTGTTGCTACAATTTGGACTTGAAAATGACCTTTATAAATCTGAGGCTCCATATAAAAATTATAGACCTATGTCTTACCTTTCCATCCATATAAAGTAGACCTAAATCTGAGATCTACAGCTCTAGATATGACCTAATTACTGAACAGTGTTTCAGTTTGTACTGCACGAACATCTCTTTTCTAAGTTTGGCCATCTCTTTGTCCTTTCAATTTCAATTCTTAAATTTATCAATCAATCCTTTCATTTATATGATAGGCATGCATTTAAAATAAACATTTACCATAAATTAAAGGTATCTTATATTATTAGATATGTTATTATAAAATATGCTTTAGTTAAGAAATTATTGATACTTCAAGTGCAAAATGATGATATAAAACCTTGATTAAAAATGCACTTTTAAGTGCTAATCATGTCTCAACACCTAATGCCTAAGACCAACTAGTCTGAGAGTCATTAGCTGAAAGCTCATTATATGAGTTAAAGATGCATTATGTGTTAAGTTACATGTATATATATATATAT
>NW_011501768.1:8622-26973 GCF_000495115.2 Populus euphratica
ATTTTTTAGAAAAAACAATCACAACCCAAGGAAGTTAACCTTAAACATTAGAATAAAAATTTTGTTTTTTTCGAAGTAAAGCCCCATAACTATATATTGATATATTGAGCACAAAATAAAGGTTTATTAATATTTTATTTAAGATGTATTGAGCAGATATATGAATTTAATAAGAGTTTGTTTATCTAGATATATTAATGAAAATTGAATGATGAATACCTTACTTTGTGGAATTTGCAAATTATTTTTTTATTTTAACACTTTGATTACTAGGGACTAGTAATAAGCTGGTTATGAGATGTGATTAGTACTTAAAAGTATATTTTTATCAAGGTTTTATATCATTTTTTTGCACTTGAAGTATCAATAACTGCTTAACTAAAGCATGTTTTATAATAACATATCTAATAATATAAGATACCTTTAATTTTTGGTAAAATTTTATTTTAAATGCAGACCTATCACATAAATGAAAGGATTGATTGATGAGTTTAAGAACTAAAATTGAAAGAACAAAGAGATGACCAAACTTAGAAAAAAGATACTGGTGCAGTTCAAACCAGAACATTGTTCGGTAATTGAGTCATATCTGGAGCTGTAAATCTTAGATTTAGGTCTACTTTATATGGATGGAAAGATAAGATATAAGCCCTATAACTTTCATTTGGAGCTTAAGATTTAAAAACGTCATTTTCAAGTCCAAATTATAGCAACAACAAAGAAGTCCAAATTTGTCCTACAGCCCGAACACTGTTTAGTTTTTGGCCCATATCTAGAGTATTAGAAGTCCAAATGACCTCCATATTTTTTTTTTCTGAAAAGCTGAGATAATTTCCTACAACTTTTATGTTTCAAGTGGTTTTAGTTTTGACGTTATTAATGATGTTTTGGGCAGATAGGAGAAGATAAGGATTGTCACCAAGTCAAGAGTTGACCACCCACTCATCAAATCAATTTTGGCCTACAAAAGAAGACATTTTCCATGCATTTAGGCATCTTGATTTTCATATCAAGATCATGCTCTTACTTTCTCTCTTTGTATTTTTATAATGTTTAAGTTTTGCTTTCATTAATATCATGTTTATGTCTTTCATTTCCTTTCCTTTACTTAGTTAACTTTTATCTTATTTATGTTCTTATCTTGTTTATTTATGTTTCTCCCTTTTATTATGTTTAGTTAAGTTTATTATATTAAGGTAAAAAGATTGCACTCATGATGTAAGAATAAGTATAGTGTAAACTTAACATGGACTTTAATGTTTGATACTAACATGTTTTGTATTTGTTATCTTATTCAGTTTTTAATACTTTATTTATTAAATGACTAATCTAAATTTATGTTGTATAACACTTGTTACAACAAATATTTGGCACTTTCATAGCTCATACTCTATGGTATAATAGACACTTGAGCTATAAAAGAAACTTGATTTATTGTTAACATAAGTTATAATCATGAATGCCTAACACATTTACAAGTATTAGCATTATTCGAATAAAATAACTAATATAACCGTGTTAACAATTTATAATCTAATTGAAACCTCCTTTATGTGTGGTTTCCAATTGAATAATAAGAATTTATACTATACTTGTTTGACATATCACTAGTGGATCCTCTAACCTTGACATTTGTTGTTATTATTGTTTAATCCTTACATTATTCTTTCATCTCAAAGTTCTCATCAACTTCTTTATTATTATTATTATTATTATTATTATTATTATTGATATTATTGTTACTATTGTTGTTATTACTCCAAGTTCTCATCAACTTCTTCTTTCTCTTTCTCTTCTTTTTTATTATTATCATTATTACTATTACTACTACCACCACTACTACTAGTATTATTATTACTATTAGTAGTAGTATTATTATTGTTAGTATTGTTGTTGTTGTATTATTGTTATTTATAATTTGTACAATTAACTTCCGTATGGTTTGACTCTAGTCTTACCAAATTATTTATTATTTTAACACTACTGCATTTAAAAAAAAAATCAATCATTTAATCGTATCGCATGCATATACCTATATGCTAGTCCATAGTTGGTTGTGATAATATATCGTTGAAAAAGGAAAAAAACATAAGCAAGTATATAGAAACAATAAGGCAATGTCCAGATATAAATTTTTATTACAGAGGTGAGTTCGACAATAGAGATGTTCTCGTACCACGTCTAATACTAGCTAAATCTAGCTAAATCTACAATGATGAAGAGATATGAAGTTCTTCATGGCAAAAAGACACTAATCCCTCTGTTGCTTAAATCAACTTGAATAGCATGAAGAAGATTACTTGTATTTTTTTAATGGTATATTTACCATGTAATAGAACAATTGTTGAATAAATTCCATTGAGCATGTTAATCTATTAATCAAGATTCAAGTACTTTGAGATCAATTACACTACTTATTCTTTGTTTGTTCCTACTAACAAGAGTAAAAACATGTGGCAACGTCGTAAAATCATGTCTTAGATTGCTAAAATCCTAACCAATAAACAAATTCAAATGATGGGCAAAACTGGTTTCAACTTTAATTTCTCGTCTCATCGCAAGTTTTGCATTCAAAAGAAAGAAAGATACGGCATAACTGCAAGGCCTGATCTGAATAAGAAGCTCACATAACAAAATTTTAGGTAGCCCCAGCTCCCTTGCCCTTTTTCCTTCGTGTCTTCTTTATATAAAACTCTAGCTCTCGGCCCTCCAAGATGTATCTATAAAGAAAGGTAATTAGCGTTCTTTTGCAATGCCCTCATCTTTAACCATAGTATACAGATAGCAACCTAAACAGAGAAGCAGAAGGAAGTAGCATACCCATCAGCAGACCACACTGACCAGGCCGTGATGAAATACTTGCCATTAAACGGCTACTGCCAAATTGCTCCTCGATGTGTGGGTCAAGTTCGCGAGTCTGCTGTCTTTTCTCCAACTTTCTCTGCACATGATTGCTCTTCTTCACCTTTCCTTTAAATAAATCAATAGAGACATTTACGCACTGATTCCATCATAATTACCATAAGATTATACAAGAAAGATAAGCCATGCTTATACCACTAAAAAGGTTTGAACAAATCTTGATGTGTCCAAGATGTGAGAGGAAAATTCTCACATCAATTAAAATCTCTTAATTTAATAATATTTGATACAGTGATATCGATAATTTTTCAAATTAACCTTGGCTCGGCATATGTGAAAACTCAACAAGTAGACAAGAACCTCTCACGGGCAACTAACCAAAAGACACAACTCAAATTCACACTTTGCTGACGGACAAAAGTTAGTGAGTGACCAAAATTTACATCGCTACAGAAATACTTGATTATAAGGAGTTTTTTTTTTTTGGCAGAATTATGTTTTTGAATTTTTTTTAATATTTTCAATTTAAAAATAAATTTTATAAAATAAAATGATATTATTTTAATATATTTATAAATAAAAAAATATCGTACTGTGAAATTTTACATAAATTTTTTATATTTAAATATTAAAATAAAACAAATTTAAGATCTGTTTAGAAACATAGTTTAAATCATGTTTTTTTAAATTTAAAAATTATTTTTTTAATTTTTTATATTATTAGATTATTTTGATTTTTGTTAATTTTTTATATTATCATATTATTTTGATGCACTGATTTTAAAAATAATTTTTTTAAAAAAAATTATTTTAATATATTTTTAAATAAAAAATATTTTAAATCACAACCACTGCAATAATTCCTTATTTTACACGCTAGGATAGAAAATATAAATATTCAAAAACCAGCAAACAATTGATCCGCCTAGTAGAAGAAATAATTAGGTAACAGTTCTACCTTCCCTTCCTTCTTGGCAGCAGCAATGGTTTTTTCCTTACGACCACTTTCAACACCATAGTGCTACAGATACCTTTGCTTGAAAGGTGCAGCATCAACCTGAACAATGACACTTTTCACCGAAGACTGAGAACGAACCAGCTCATCGTTAGATGCATTGTACACCACATCAAGAATCCTGTTCTTTCTGGCCACTACCTCACTACCCCAAGAGTAGTTTCCAGTATCATGTCTCAAAGCACGCCACTTCACATTTCCTCCTCGGAACCTAATCCACCTCACAGTCTTGTTGCTCGACAATTTAGTGTTAGCAGGCTGCCTTCCGAGCTCATACCTTCAAGATTGAAAAGACAATGATGTAATTGGGTTCGCAACCAACATCTTAGATTGTATAGGAAAGATAGGCCTATTTTCACACATAATGAAGGGAAATGGCCTCCTACAGCAAGACACAAAGACTCGCATGAAAAGGAAACTCAGGGTGGATAGGAGGGATCAGGCTTCACGCATCCTGAAGCATATCACTATTGAATCTTAATATTTTTTTTAAGGAATGAACACGAACTACAATCAATACTGATTGATCCCAAAGTGTTTTCTTTTTTATTAATATTATTAAAGGGCCAGAAGAGAACACAAATCTTTTCTTATTTCATTAACCAACCAAACAGAGTAGAGCAGAAACAAATGAAGGCCAGCAACAAAATAGCTTTTAGAGTAGCTTACTTTCTCCAGGCTTTCTTCTTGCCTCCAGTGGTCCGCCTCTTGTGCAAAGAATCACGAGAAACCCCTAATCCATACAAAGTTTCTGGAGCAATGGACTTGGACAATGGGTTACCTGATTTCAAATATAACAGACAACGAATGAAATGAAAAGGAAGATGATAATGGAAGGGAAGATGTGAGTGATGCAGAGGGCTGAAAAGGGGGAAAGGAAAGAAGCAGAGAGAAGAGTGAGAGGGAGAATCTCTGAAAATATTGGAATGTGCTGTACCATTAATTTTTTCATGTATTCTGTTGAAACATAACGCAATATATATAACATTCTTTCTATTCTTAACGTTCTAGTGTTTTTTCTCTTAACACACGTGGCTTCTTTTAGTTAATTACTAATGAAATTGAAATACATAACATTGGTTGTAATTGCAATGCTCAAAATGCATCATTTTAACTTATCGATTCTCCTAACTTGAATTCCCCCCTGAAACCCACTTGTCAGTTCCCTCCTTGCAACAATTACCCTTCGTTCAAGTGAACCTTGTCCCCAAGGTCGAATTGGGGAAATGACAAAGCTAATTCACCAGAAAATTCCTAAGTGGCTTATGCAGGTGTTAGGCTCGTCCAATTAATAAGCCTTTGGATGGCTGCTTGGTTTTTCTTTACCATTTGTTGATCCTGTATAGTTTACAGGCAGAAAAGAGGTTCAGTTGATAAAGCTGGCAATGTGGTGTCAACCTTCCTAGTCCCCCACCTTCTTATTTAATAGGGACATATGAAAGACAAGAAGTATGGTTATAAAGGCGAGTAACTTCAGTTTATAGGCCATGATACCAATTCATGCTAAAACTTTATATATAGGGATCAGGCTAATTTTTTGAATTGTCTATGGTCTAGTGTTTTTTATCTATATGGTTGTAATTTGGTGTAGACTAGATCATTTATTGCAAATGATCTCTCACTTATGTGCTTATTTGCTAGTTGAATCATTCTATCTTATGTAACCTGGAGATTTCTCTTAATAGTTTGCAGCATTAATTCCCTCTTTGATAAACAATCATCCATGGCCTTTACTTGGGAGTCCCTTGGAAAATATAGAATGTGTAAAGGGGGAGAGTAGCCATAAATGATTTTATAAAGAATGAATTTTGTTGCAGTATAGTAGTTAGTATTGTACCACTATTTTGTTAATAGAAGTCACTTAACCTATTGAGTTAAGGAGAAACCTATCATGTAATGCAAATAGTTAGGCATTTGTTGACCACCTTTCTAAAAAGAACTCTTCACCAGATAATGAGTGAAACTGTGTTACTCAACTATCTACCATCCACAGTCAGATGATCAAACTGAGGTGGTCAACAAATGCCTAATTATTTGCATTACATGATAGGTTTCTTCTTAACTCAATAGGTTAAGTGACTTCCATAGACTCAGAAAAACAACATCCCTATCACACATAATAATAGCAGGTAGGTCTTATAGTTTGTAAATGTTGTCGAGAAAAACTCTGGCCACGTAGTATAAGGATGGAAAATAGCTATGAAATACACGTATTTACTGAATCTGTCAACGACCACAAATATAACCTCCCTACCTTCAGACTTAGGCAACTCCTCTACAAAATCCATACTAATAACAATAAATGGGATTTTAGGTATTGGAAATGGTTGTTGTAACCTTGGGTGCGTGTGTTTTTAACTTGTTCTGTTGATAAATGGGATATTCCCTGATGTATTGTCTAATATATTTCTACTGCCCCTTCTAATAGACGCGCTAGCCACCCTTGTGTCCCCCTGCGACTGAGTCATGATACAAGGCAATGATCTTAGTCTAAAGAGTCATATTATAGCCAACAACTACCTTACCCTTTTTGCACAATAGTTGATTAACCCATGAGTAGTGGGGATGAGAAGTATGATTCGTGCTTAACTCCTAAATGAGGGTTTGTACAACCCTGTCACTTACCCATGATGCTTTGATTTCTTCCATAAGAGTAGTAGAGATCATAGAAACTGTTAAGGTGCTTAACTCCTTACAAGACACTTTAGATAGTGCATCCATAGCCACATTGTCCTTACCTTTCTTAAACTTGATCTCATAATCAAAGCCAAGTAGTTTGGCTAACCACACATGCTATGATGGGCAGGTCACCTTCTGTTCCAACAAATATTTTAAACTAATATGATCAGTGCGGATTATGAAATGTTTACCCTATAAGTAATGCCTCTATTTAGTGATAACCAGCAAAATAGTTAACAGCTCTCTTTCATAAATGCATTCCTGCATCAGAACTGCCTCCGTGCTCTTATTGCTAACATTTATCTCTATGATAAATTCTTTATCCAAGTCTGATAATGTTAGTACTGAGGGGTTAGTCATAATATTCTTAAGCTAATGGAAGGTTGTGATTGCCCCTTCATTCCATATATAGATATCATTATTCAGCAAATGTATCAAAGGTTTGCATATGGTGCCATAGCCTTTGACAAACCTGTGAGGCCAAGAAATCCCCTTAATTGTTTAATATTGCTTAGGATAGGCCAATCTAGTATGGCCTTGATTTTTTATGGATTAGTCCACACCCCTGCTACAAAGATAATATGACCAAGGTACTCAACATGGTTACTATAGAAGACATATTTATTAACCTTAGCATACCACTTGTTAGACTTCAAAATCTCAAATACAAACTTTAGGTGCCCCAAGTGTTCATTCATAGTGTTGTTATAGATGAGGATATCATTAAAGAACACAAGAATAAACTTTCACAAATGACTTCGAAATACCTTATTCATCAAACTTTGAAATATGGTAGGAGCATTAGTTAAGTCAAAAAGCATGACCATGAATTCATGGTGCCCATTGTGAATCATGAATGTCATCTTATAAACATCCTCAGGAGACATTCTGATCTACTGGTAACAAGATCTAAGGTCTATTTTAGAAAAGATAGTAACACCAACCAACTCCTCTAGAAGTTTGTCTACTAGAGGAATAAGTAATTTATCCCTCACTGTAAGCTTATTTAATGCTTTGTGGTCAAACATAGCCTCTAGGATCAATCCTTCTTCTTGACTAGGAGGACTATTAGGGAAGTAAAAGGGCTATGACTATGTTTGATAGTTCCTAAATCTAGCATCTTTTTAATCATCCTCTCCTTTATATGCTTTTATATACTTGAGTGTCTATAAGGCAAGGGTTGACTAGATTGGATCCCTCCTTTAGAGGTATATTATGGTCATGGTTGTGTGGTGATGGTAAGCTCCTAAGTTCTTCAAATACTTTATTAGTACTTAAAAGTGTATTTTTATCAAGGTTTTATATCAGTATTTTGCATTTGAAGTATCAATAATTTCTTAATTAAAGCATATTTTATAATAACAAGTATGATACTATAAGATACCTTTAATTTATAATAAATGTTCATCTTAAATACAGGCCTATTACATAAATCAAAGGATTGATTCATGAGTTTAGCTATTGAAATTGAGAAGACAAAGAGAAGGTGAAGCTTAGAAAAGATATATTGGTTCAATTCAAATTGAAATACTATTCAGTCATTGGGTCATATCTAAGTTATAGATCTTGGATTTTAATTTGGTTTATATGGCTAAAAAGCTAAAACATAGGCCTAAAACATTCATGGGAATGCAAGACTCAATTTTGCTATTTGGAAGTCCAAATTTTAGCAACAAAGAAAAAGCTTGAATCCATCCTACAACCTAGACACTATTTAGCCTGTATCTTGAGTTCTAAAAGTCCAAACAACCTTAATTTTTTTATTGGAAAGCTAAGAAAATTTTCTAAAACTTTAATGAATAAAGTCTGTTAAAATTTTGATTATAACAATAATGTTTTGTTTAGATAAGAAGATAAGAATTGTCACCAAGTCAAAATGTGGTCACCCACTCAACAATTAGTCAACAAATTAATAGTTTTCAATTTTGACCTATAAAAGGAGGTATTTTCCATACATTTAGGCATCTTAATTTTCAAATCAAGATCATGTTCTTGCTCTCTTTTCATTGTAATGCTTAAGTTTTGCTTATATTAACCTCTTATTTATAATTCTCATTTCCTTTCTTTTACTTAGTTGACTTTTATTTTATTTATGTTCTTATCTTATTTATTTATGTTTCTCTATTTTATTATATTTAGTTGAGTTTATTATGTTAAGGTAAAAAGGTTACACTAATGGTGTAAGAATCAGTCAAGTATAAACTCAACATGGACCTTAATATTTGATACTAACATATTATATATTTGTAATCTTGTTCACTTTTAATAATTTACTTGTTAAATGGTTAATCTAGATTTGTATTGTATAACACTTGGTACAACAAATACTTGATATTTTTATAGTTGAACCATATGGTATAACCGACACTTATGCTATAAAAAGAACTTGATTTGTTGTTAACATAAGTTATATTTATGAATACCTAACAATATTTACAAGTATTAACATTATTCAAATAAGATAATTAATATAATCTAACAATTTATAATCCAATTGAAACCTTCTTTATATGTAACCAGTTGAGTAATAAAAAGAGTTTATACTATACTTTGAAATATCATTAGTGGATATTCTAACCTTAATAATTATTTTATCCTTATTTAATCTTTTTCATTAATCTTTTATCTTAAAAATTCCTTGCAAAGGAGGTGGAGGTAGTAAAAACTAAGATTTTAAAATTATTAGATGCAAAAGTTATTTACATCATAGATAGTAAATGAATAACACTTATCCATGCTATACCTAAAAATACCATAATCATATTGATAAAGAACAAAATAATAAAAGAGAATGTCCTTCTGAATTCTACAATGCACCACAACTTTCCAAATATATACATTATGAGAATTTTCTCGGTAATGATCCTGGATTTTTTATGATTTCTGTACCAAAGAAACGTACGACATAAAATAATGCCTCTAGGCCAAGATGAAATTGCATACCACGCAAGAAATCAATTTCAATGTCCAAGCCTGCAACAAGCTGCAGAAGCTAAAAATACAGATTTACATGATGTCGCCATAGTCGCCATACAAGCAATCTAAACATAATCAATCTGCTTCGGGTTTTATCAGGTTACAGCAGGAAAATTTCCACTCTTGGGCTTCCGCAGGGACTTGCAGAAAAAGGAGAAGGCCCTTTTCAGTTCATCTGGAAGAGGGACTGCAAGATGGAGAGCTACGGGACAGGTTACATTGTGATGGTCACGTTTGTTCCTTGAAGAAAATGAGTGAGCCAGCGCTGGTTGCTGCTTGTTCAGACCTTCAATTATGAATGAGAATGCTCCAAATGTAAGGCAACTCTGCAGAAGTGCCTGAGGTGCGCCTGCAAATACAAAAGAGAAACTTATAAGACTCTAAATAGACATCTACATGATTTTTATTTTTTCTTATTTTTTGTTTTTTTATTTCATAAAACAAAAAAGGAAAATTCAGAGGTACCAAAATGTGGCCATCCATCACGTATATCATATTCAATTACAGAACTTGTTAATGTTCGTTAACATTTCCATGCAACTCCTTTCGGTTCACAGTTACGCATTGAAAATAAGACTAATTTTAATAGCCAGCTCCCTTTTTTAGTTATCTGTAATTTGTTGTCTTCCATTCTGGGTTTTTATATATATATATATATACTCGATCGAGATCTTAAAATTCCTCCTACCAAAACATAATTGCAAACCAAACCCATAAAATTCAGAATATGACCTCTTTTAAAATAGCCTTCTTTTTTTCTTTTCTGAACAAACATCAGAGTACATCCCGTGGAAGTACCGATTGGAGTTGGAAGAAGAAACTACTTATTGTGGTCATGTGTGAATTCATTGCTAGTTTACTTTGACAAGAAAAATAAATTAATTTTTTATTGTAAATAAGAAGTGAAAACATTCTATTATTATAGAATAGTCAGGAAAAATAAAAATAACAGTGGATGAGAGACAGCCGCTACTCTAAATACAAACTGCAATAGAGAAATAATTTCTAAAGGCCAAACCAGAAAGCAAGTCTTCTCAAAAAAAAAAATGGCAAAGTTACAGCAAAAGTAGAAAACATAAATTACAGCAAGATAATGGCTAAATTTAAAGTACAATTGAGATTTGGAACTAGCTAATAGGGTTTAGAGTTCATAAGAAACCTCCAGAATCTGAATAAATTGATAAAATAACCTCAGTAGCTTATTAACATTAGTTAATGCCTAAATCCATACAGGGAAAGGATTCCTAGTCTTGGTCTCCAAAGTAAAGCTACTTAATCTCTAAGGAAATGCTTTAACAACTCACATGCCAATCATATGACCTTCGATTAATTAAACCTAATATCCTATATATAATATATGGAATCTAAAGAAAGCTCTAGCATCATTCTCCTCAAGTTGGAAGAAACTAGTTCTCGAGTTGGGAACCATTATTGTCTTGATTTTGTGAGTGTTCATTCAAGACTTGTCAGCCTCTTTCCTTTTTTTGGCTTTAGGTTCATAACAATTTTAGATATCTTTAGCTTTTTCATGATCAGTTTTGCATAAGGAACATCAATTTACAATTTATTTATGTTTTATTGACTTCTTGAGTAACGAAGTGCAAATCTTAAACTTATTTCATCAACATGTGTTCTATCCAAATAAAATTTGCACAATTCTTCTACCTTTGGGATAATATCATACTTGTAATCAATAAAGGTTAAACATAGGGTAAATCAACAAATTTCCTTTGTTGAACAACTCACATGATATCTTTGCAAACTTCTACCTTTTTTCAATGAGGTTACCAATGATAACATCATCATTGCTATTATTGTCAACATTGATTGCTCTATTATCATCATGATCATCATTGAAATAAATGTTATAGATTGATGCAGAACACCAACCTATTTAAATATTATCATCAAAATCATCATTGCACTATAACATCGTACATTGATGGAGAATCCCAACCTAGACCTACTTCTTTCTCTACTAATTCTTCATCTTTTAGAACTTGTTGCCCTTTCACTCTCTTCCTCTATAGAAATTCAATTTTTTTCTTCATCCATACAACCACCACCACCTTCTACTATGTCAAAAGAGTCATGGCCACCTTGAATCTCCACCATAGCTCCCACTAATTCTTGTGGCTGCAAAGCATCAATAATGAGGAACAAACGTTCAATTAACTACTTATCTCAACCATTATTGTTTTCCTATCTTGATTTCTCCATCTACAAACTCCAACACATCCTTCCATGGTTAAAGGATTGAAACCCTAACACACACTCTTGGGGATCTTTTTGGTTCACTGCCAACTTGACGCAGTGTGGGAAGAGGAAAATGGTAGAGAACAGAAATTACAGCAGAATAATGGCTAATTAGGATAGCATTGAGGTTGTAACAAGGTAATAGAGTTGAAGATTCACAACAAACCTCCAGAATCTAAATATATCAATAAATTAACAAAGAACTATAAAATAACCCTAGTAGCCTATTTATATTATTTGTGAAAAGGATTCCTAGTTTAAGTCCCCAAGTAAAACAACTTAACCTCTAATGAAATGCTATAAAAAGTCACATGCAAATCATGACCCTAGATAAATTAAATAACCCTAATATCTCTGAAATAAAATAAAATGAATTGTAAAGAAAGCTACTGCATCAATACAAGCAGTGGAGTTTGCTGGAATTGATGACTTCAAATAAACATTAAGAATTGAGACAAGGGAAAATTGCATGGAACCAAAAGGTAACTCAAGTAGTAAACTGATTAATGATACTTATAAGCTAATTCTTGTTCTACTTGATTGCATATAAACATGCAGTGGTGTGAAGCTATGATGCTTGGACCCTTTGGTTTCGCCTAAGTACTAGTGTCGAAACAACCTGACATGAGTACAATTATGAAATACAAGTCCAACCTCCCACCTAAATTTTGGAATTGAATCTATCAATATAAGAAATTCTTGTGCAAATAGATGATGGGAGGAAGAAGATGAAGAAAGAAATTGTAAAGGTGAGAGAAAAGAAGACAAATGCAGTGATCATGTGTACAAGCATTTTATTTGAGAAGTGATTTGGTTACAAGCAATGTTATCAAAGATGAAGGCGTCAAGTTGGTAAAATGACCGAGATGCTTCTAGGTGACTGACCAAGTGCAAACCCAAATGAACCAAGACAATATGCTACAGGTTAAAAAAATATATTATATTATATAAATCTAAAATATATATATCTTTCCAATTAAAATTAGATCATTAGAAAATCAAAACAAAATATAAAATACCATAACATAGTTGTATAAAGTTACATTTTTCACAAGATAATTTAAAATAGCAGTAGCCAAATAGATTAAAAAGCAAGCCTAAATATCATCATCATTATTGAATAATCTTCAAAAACATCTACATATATGTGTTCTTGTCATGTACTTGTGTTATTGTTCTTTGACTCTGTTCAATGTAAAGTGTGGTTGTGTTTCTCTTCAAGTGTCATTCCTTGACTGTATGCCTCCCATTTTAATGAATTTTTATTTTTTTAGCCTAATCTTTGTTTTTGACAAAAACACCCCTAAGTTGTTTCTTGAGGTAAATTAAAAAATGGTCAAAACATAAATCAGTTCGGAAAAAAAAATTCAACACAAAAGGAAGTATTTCAATTAGGCGCTCGCTTTAATGCCCAATGCTCGCTCATGAGGCGCTCGCCTAGGCAGCATTTCATTGAAATTTATTGACTAAGGCTAATAAAGGTGATGTCACCTCGCCTGGAGCGCCTTAACACCTCTTGACAACACTAGTTACAAGTGGGTGATAATATAACATGGAGATGTGATTTGATAGGACTTTTCCATGTATTAAGGTGTTACAACTCAAAAGTTATTTTCTTTTAGCTTGCTTTGAAGAAAACCATATATTTCTAATAAAACCAATTTTAAAAATAGTTCAAAGTACTCCTAACCACATTAACTCATCAACCAAACCTCTATATCTTCCCTATTTTTAATTATTCGTTATATATTTACTTACATGTGTCCCTATACTTGTATCCAATTTTTGGACACATCTTTGTTGGGTCTACATATCCTAGTTTTGGGAGATTTCACTTGTCAATCAATTGGACACATGCATGTATCTAACACCCATACACAAGTTCAAACAACAAGGGTATTTTTATATTTTGTTTTGGGTAGCAAATCCAGCAAACATGCTTTTTACATTTCCATGAAACAAATGACAATGATGAACAATGAGTAACAAAGATTGATGTTGAAGAGTTGATCAACTGAGAAGAATAGAAGTTAAAGAAAGAAGTTGAAAAAATTACGGAAGATCAAAGTTAAAAACGTAGAGGAAGCTAAATAGAGATAGGCAAGTGAGAACCTAACACCACTAAGGAGCATTGACCAATTAAGGAATAAGGAAGCCAACTTTAACTAGTCTCCCCTCTATGAAAATATCCATTTTTAAGAACTTGAAACCAATCATGAGTTACACATAGAACTTGTCTCTTTGTGCAGACATTGTGTAGTAATTAGTTATGCCAATACTGAATTTGGAAATGATAATATCATGATTGACATTTTGGAAGTTTGGTAGTTTCAAGTATTTGGATTATTGCAAAATACTTCTTTAGGGATGAATTTTGATGTAGAAAGATAAAGTTTCAACAAAAAGACAGAGAGGGCTTAGATTTTCCAAATAGGTGAGAACCCAAATGTTTGGAAGTTCTCAGCAAACAAAAGATAGGCGAAGGGTCCAGATTTTGGCACAAATGGAAAATAAGATGATATGCTTAAAAGAAATAATAGATGATAAAAGATTTGAGAAATGTGTCAAAAAATTGAAAAAAGTATTGAGAACAAAAGTCACTAGCATCGTAGGCATGCAGTATTGCTTGCTATGGAACTGTAAAACCACCTCCACAACAAGAAAAAGAAAAAAAAAGATATGCTAGCAAGTAACAAGGCATAGCTAAAAACAATCTAGCAAGGATAACTTCTTTTTTCCAAAATGCCAGAAACATTGAGCATACAAGGAGATGTGTGTGCACATCAAGGGAAATATGATTGGACGATTGCCAATGATGAATGTGCACATGATCATAAAACTTGAGCTTCAGAGATACAATGAAAATGAATGGCTAATATATTTTTTTTTTTTAATTCAGACATAATTCATGTCTTATTGTAACTTAATGTGTTACGTAAGACATAGAATACCTGGAAAACTCAAGGCAAGACCAGTACAGCATCCAGCTACTCCGGCATTGATAACTGCAATGAAAGAAGCATGAATAAAATAAAATATAAACAAGTAATGTGAAAACCAGTTTAACTATTGACATGTCATACCATCATCCTTCCCTCGCAGCCTCTTCAAAAAGCAGACAACTAAACTGTGTACTCCAGATAGAACTGCAAATGTCTAATACAAGAAACAGATAAGTAGATAAAGAACAAAAAAAAAAAAAAAAAAAAAAAAAAAAAAAAAAAAAAAAAAAAAAAAAAAAAAAAAAAAAAAAAAAAAAAAAAAAAAAAAAAAAAAAAAAAAAAAAAAGATTTTATCAGCTGAAGATCTGAAGATACAGTATGGGCATAAATTTCTCCTGCACAAATTATAATAGAAAGCAAATAATTTCACCACTGCATTATATATATATATATATATATATATATAACATAAGCATGTCTTATAACCATCATGCATATGCACAAATGCTATCGATGAAAATTAATTCATATCTCACACCTTGGCACAAGATCCTGCTTCCCCAAAGGATCCTTTGAAACCTTTCCTCTTAATCAAACCAGAACCTGAAAGGCATCTATGTGAGGCATCCTCCAAAAATAGTTAATCCTCAAAAACAGTACACATAAAACAATGAAAAGCTGGCAAAACAATGCCCGATAAATGCATGCAACAGGAAATTAGTAGACTTCCTCAGCACACTAGAATGATCATAGCGTATGAACAACTGATATCTACATACAGCAATGTGGGCTACAGTTTAATAAAAAAATAAAAAGATGATTTATACCAATAAAAAAGCAGAATCCATATAGGCATATCACAGCCAATGCCTTAGTAACACCCATTTGACAGCAAACTAAAGACAGGGTTCTATCACTACTGACTTACTTTGGAGCTGCCTAATGAATCAAGACAAAAAGTAAAAATTCCTATAAAGCGTTCCATGAGCTGACACCAACCAACTCGTGAACGCAATTGGAAAAAAGAACTGCATACAAATGATTAAAAAGTAGAAACCACTAAGTTCTACGCTTTATCACTCTTTTAAGTAATTAACCTCAAGAAAAGAACACATACATACAGCTCTACCCGTTAAAATAAAACTTGAAACATCATCACGTTGTGTGTGTATCAAAAGCCTCCTTCATTTGAACCCAAATGTTATTCTTTTATTTGAAAAAAAAAAGAGCAATAAGAAATTCAGGGTCTCAATTATCGCCATTGATTCCAAAACCACTAGACAACACAACTGAGAAAAATCTCAAAATGTCAAGTCATGAAAAACAGCAGTATTATAATAGATATATGTATCTATAGAGAGAGGACCGTAGCCAAAGATGGAGCCCATAAAGGCCCCAGCAGCGGAGTCACCAGCGAAGCGGAGGAGACAGACGGAAGGGGAACTGGACTCAGCAGAAGATATAAGAAATCCATTGTTTTTATTAATTGAAAGATTAGGGTTAGGGCTTGTGTCTTCGACATCGGAATCAGTGTTGTTGTTGTTGCTGGCATCTGGAGAATTCGCCGTCGCCATTCTCTTTCACTCTTTCTGTGTATGAAAAATATCCTCTCAAGCGATCTTAGCTAGCTGCGTTTCCTAAGCTTACTGGCTATGTTACCGCTACGTGACACGGACCAAATATTTTTATTATATAACAAATTAAAAAATTTATACATGAAATTAAAAATTATATGAATTAATAAAAAATAATTAATAACATATAAAAAAAATTAAAAACTAATAGAAAAATATAGTTTAAAGTATTGAATTTTGAAAAATAAAAATTTAAATTAATTAAATAAATAAATAATATGTAAGGCAATACATATTAAGAATATTATTTAAAAATAAATATTTTTTATTATTAAAAATATAATTTATCTATATAAAAAAATCATAAATGAATCAGACAAATCACTCCAAATATTAAACACATAACAAAAAAATTAATATTTTTTAAATGAGACCTCTAAACAAAATAAAAGAGATGAAGTCCAAATATTAAACACATAACAAAAAAATTAATATTTTTTAAATGAGACCTCTAAACAAAATAAAAGAGATGAAGTCCAAATATTAAACACATAATAAAAAAATCAATATTTTTAAATAAGACCTCTAAACAAAATAAAAGAGATGATGTTTTATCTATTTTTTTATTTTTTTAACTAATCATGTTACTTTATTTCTTTTCAATTATATTCTTTAAAGTTATATTTTCATGGCAACTATAGTTATCAAACAGGGCCTAGGGTTGACCTAACCAAAGAATCGAATCCTGGTTTACACGGGTTGATTCAAGTCAACCCAGAAAAATTTTAAAAATATTTTAGGTTTTAATATTTTATATAAAAAAATTAACAAACAATCCATATGGATATATGCTATACATGTTGTAAACAATTAAGTTTAAAAAATTATTTTAAAATATTTTTTAATTCCATGTTGAAAATATACTATTTTATTCTTCTAAGTTGAAGTATTTAAATAAAAAAAAGTTTTTTTATCTCATATTAAAAAACATAACTTTTTTCTGTGAATATAGAGTATATATATTAAAGGACTTTAATAAGGGAAGTTTTAGCATGTATATTTTCCACTATTTATACTTGATTTTGAAATATTTTAGATGTGTTGCACAAGTTAATTAGAATTTTGGATCCCTTTTTAAACTATCAACCTCGTGAAAAATTAATGTGTTTTCAAATACTAGATTACTGAGTAGGCAAAATTCAACAGTAAAACCGAACATTGATTGATTATGGGTTACAAAGGAAGTTATACAACTCAATTCCAGATGTTTGTCACCATTTTCAAACATCTAAGATGAAGGCCTACAAAACTTATAAAGGGCATATGACACGACCAAAATATTGATGTCTTCTCCCAAGTATAAGACTGTTAAAGTAATAAATAACCCGGCAAGACCGAGGTCGAACTACGGGGAGCTTAATTGTATAAATTATAACAATAACGATAACAATGACAATAATAGTAATAGTAATAGTAATAATATTACTAGTAATAATAGTAGTAGTAGTAAGAATAATAATAATGAGAGCTTTAAAATGTGATATTGATATAAGGAGTAAACAATGATAAAAATAATTGTTAAAGTTAAAGAATCCACTTATGATATTTCAAACTAGTATAAACCTCTTATTATTCAATTAGAAACCACATACAAAGAAGGTTCCAATCGGATTATAAATTGTTAACATGATTGCATTAGTTTTCTTATTCGAATAATGTTAATACTTGTAAATGTTGTCAGGTATTCATGATTATAACTTATGTTAACAACAAATCAAGTTCTTTTCATAGCACAAGTGTTGGTTACACCATATGGTTGGGCTATGAAAGTGTCAAGTATTTGTTGTACTGATTGATACTTAAAATTGTATTTTTATCAAGGTTTTATATCATCATTTTGCACTTGAAGTATCAATAACTCCTTAACTAAAGCATGTTTTATAATAACATATCTAATAATATAAGATACCTTTAATTTATGGTAAATGTTCATTTTAAATACAGGCCTATCACATAAATGAAAGAATTGATTGATGACTTTAAGAAC
>NW_011501768.1:27898-28187 GCF_000495115.2 Populus euphratica
TACTATTATTATTATTATTATTATTATTATTATTATTATTATTATTATTGTACTTATTGTACTTACTACTATTGTTGTTGTTTATAATTGTTGTTTATAATTTGTACAATTAACCTTTCTATGGTTATACCCCGGTCTTGCCGGGTTATTTATTACTTTGACACTCCTACACTTGGGAAGACATTAATATTTTAGTCGTGTCATGTACCAAATTTTATACAACATATATTTAGATTAACTATTTAACAAGCAAAGTATTAAGAGTGAACAAGATAACAAATACAAAACA
>NW_011501768.1:28315-30481 GCF_000495115.2 Populus euphratica
TCACCTTGACATAATAAACTTAGCTAAACAACATGAAAAAGAGAAATATAAATAAACAAAAGGACATGCTCATGTGGTTGAGAAATTCTTTCAAAAATAAAAAATAAAAATCCCAAGCAATATTTCAAATTAATTAAGACTTGAATTTAACTTTTCATAATTTAGGAAGATTAATTGCATGCAGGAGACAATGGTAGCTTTTGTCTTCATAGTAATTCAACTGCGTCGTCCTTGTCAAAGGCACGCGTTGTGAAAGACAACCAGAAGACAACGATTTATTTAACTTTTGGATAAAATTCCTTCTAGAGATGCTCCATGTCTAGGGTTTGTGGTGGTGTGAAGACCAAGCAAGCAAATGGTTGGAGAAAACAAACCCACCTACACACATAGTTGAGAGGTCACTTGATAAACATTAATTGATGGGTCAAGCTCTGTTTAAAGTTTGTTGGAGAAAAGTAAAAGAACGATAAGCTTGACAAATACTGGTAATGTCTTATCATTTGGACTTATAGAACTCAAGATATAGGTTGAACACTGAATAATATCTAGGCTATAGGACATATTCAGACTTCTACATTATTACTAAGATTTAGACTTCCAAATAGTAGAATTGAGTTTTGCCTTTCTAGGAAAGTTTTGGGCCTATATCTTAGCTTTCTCAGGAAAGTTTTGGGCCTATGTCTTAGCTTTCTATCCATATAAAGCAGACCTAAATCCAAGTTCTACAACTTCGGTATTATCTAATTACCGAACAATGTTCCAGTTTAGATGAAACCAACATCTCTTTTTTAAGCTTTACCCTCTCTTTGTCCTTTCAATTTCAGTACTTCAACTTATCAATTAATCCTTTTATTTATGTGATAGTCCTATATTTAGGATGAACGTTTAACATAAATTAAAGGTATCTATCATATCAGACTTATTATTATAAAACATGCTTTGGTAAAAGAGTTATTGATACTTTATGTGCAAAATGATGACATAAAACCTTGATAAAAATGCACTTTTAAGTATTAATCACATCCCCCAATTAGCTTATTACTAGTCTCTAGTAATCAAAGTGTTAGAATAGAAAAGTTATTTGCAGATTCCATAAAGCAAGGCTTTCATCATTCAACTTCCATTAATCTATCTAGATAAACAAACTCTCATTAAATTTATATATATGCTCAATACCTTTTAAACAAGATATTAATAAACCTTTCTTTTGTGCTCAATATATCAACACCAACCATAGCATGAGGCTTTACTTGGAAGAAAATAAAATTTTTATTCTAATGTTTAAGGTAAACTTCATTGAGTTGGGATTATTATCTTTTTCTTCTTCTTCTTTTCTTTTTTTATTAATATACATATAACTTAAAAACACAATGCATCTTTAACTCATGTAACAAGCTTTCGGCCACTGATTTCTAGACCAATTGGTTTTAGGGTATTAGGTGTTGAGACACCCTTATGAGCTTAGTAATTTAGGTTACAGATTCTGATACATAGATAGTGTAATGTTTAATTCCCTTAAACTTTTCTTCTCAACCAATGTGACACGACCAAAAGATTGATATCTTCTCTCAAGTGCAAAAGTGTAAAAGTAATAAATAACCTGACAAGACCAGGGTCGAACCATATAGAGGTTAATTGTATAAATTATAAACAACAATAATACAATAAAAACAATTACAACAATAATAATAACAGTAGTAGTAGTAACATTAATAGTAGTAGTAGGAATAAAGAAGAAGTTGATGAGAACTTTGACATGGAAGATCAATATGAGGATCAAACAATGATAAAAACAAATGTCAAGGTTAGAAGAACCACTAATGGTATTTCAAATAAGTATAGTTGATACGACTAAAAGATTGATGTCTTTTTTCAAGTGTAAGAGTGTTGAAGTAATAAATAACCCAGCAAGACCGGGGTCGAACCACATGATGGTTAATTGTATAAATTATAGATAACAATAATACAACAACAACAACAACATAAGTAATAGTAGTAGTAGTAGTAGTAGTAATAGTAATAGTAATAGTAATAGTAATAGTAATAGTAATAGTAATAGTAATAGTAATAGTAATAGTAATAGTAATAGTAATAGTAATAGTAATAGTAATAGTAATAGTAATAGTAATAGTAATAGTAATAGTAATAGTAATAGTAATAGTAATA
>NW_011501768.1:31978-33209 GCF_000495115.2 Populus euphratica
ATAGATATTGATACGTAGATAGTTCAATATTTGATTCCCTCAAGCTTTTCTCCTCAACCCATGTAATAAGCGTTGGGCCAATAGCTCCCAATAGCTCCTAAGTCAGTTGACTTTAGGGTATTAGGTGTAAAAACATCCCTTCGGGCTTAATTGCTTAGGTTAGGGAGGCTACGAAACCAAACTTATCTACGTTTTTATTATCATCAATTTTTTGGTTTTGCGCCTTTTTTTTCTTTTTGCAAATTATATACTATCTCTTTCCCTTAGTTGTTACCTTTAACAAAAGAACATAAATAATGTAATAATCCAATATGCAACCCATAATCATATGTTAAAGTGTTTGTGTGAAAATTAAGGTTTAAGAATACATATTAACTTGAATATTTCAAGAAGTATTATGATAGATCTTGTTAAGAATTATTACAAAGATACATCTCAAGAGTCACTTTAACAAAATAGCTTTTGTACTTTATCATCCTAGTAACAACAGTTTTGCACATGCTATAAGAAATAGAAAACACAATTACTAAGTTTTTTTTAAATTACTACCCTCTCCCCCCAACCAAAACAAGACATTATCCTCAATGTCCTAAAGTAGAAATATAGAGTATAGAAGACATCATATGAAATAATGAACACTAACAAACTTAAAACACTTAAATAAATATAAGAAACAATAAAACACAATAATAAAATCAAAAGACACAAAAATTCACAAATAAATGCTCAAATCCAATCTAAAATTTTTATGGCTTTCCTTATTTGACCAATTTATATGACTCATAGAGAGAATGAAAGATTGTCGTAGGTCAATCAATTGTTCAACAGTAGTAGTAGAGATTATGATTTATCATCCAGAAGATGTTAAAAATTCCTATTCCACAGCATAATCAAGAAAAGACAACAACTTATCATAATAACCATTAACATTTAACAAACCTATGGGTTTATGGTGAATGTGCAATTGAGCCTTCAAGTGAATGTGTAGTTGGGCTCAAGAAGAAATATGAAAGATCTCTACCAATGTGCCCAGATCACCTAGCAAGGCAATGAAAGCATCAGCATGGTTAAACATTGCATTCATTCGAGCTGATATTGTGTAGACCTGTAGTTCCTCTCCAATTATTTTTCCAATGATGTCCCTTTGTGCTAAAGCTCTAGAACGACCCTTAAAACTTGACTACCTCCTAAAAATACAACTATTGACACACCTTTCATTAACCCAAGATTA
>NW_011501776.1:0-4758 GCF_000495115.2 Populus euphratica
TTGATATGATTGAGTTGTGGATATATAGATTTATTTTGATGGTAAGTGCAAGTATATAAAAGATATCGATAAGTTAGTACCCATAAAAACAAAGGAAAATTTGCCATAAATTTTAAAATTTTTAAGAATAGATGAAATTTAGTTTAATGAATTAAAAGGAGGTAGATTCACCATAAAAGAAAGTCAAGGAAAGTGATAGATTTATATGCTTATAAAAAATTACACGATATTTTTAATAGTAGTTTTTTGATATTTAATAGTATTTTTTCGATAGTAGGGGTGTGACAATACCAATCTTCATTTCATTCTTTTCTTGCTCAATTCCTAAATTTATGTTTTCTAGTTCTTTACTAACAAGTTTCCAAGTTTTCTTGCATTTTTCCACCAACCTAGTAAACTATTTTATGTCCTTTTTTTCCTAATCTTCATCACCTACTATAGTATAATGAGTTTATGAATTGATGGAACTTTCAGTATTCCTGAAAGTATAAGGTGTGCTCATATAAGTCTGTTATTTGCATGAAACAAAGAATGAAGGCACTTCATAAACATAAAAAAATACATGATCTCATTAAAAAAAAAAAAGACTCATTTGACATAGAAAATCCTGTGGCATTATGAGCCAAGCTACCAACAAAACTAAAACAAGTTGAAACATAAAAATTTTACAAACATGATCAAACAAAGGCAATTGCTTTTTTAACGTAATAGAAGCAGGCTTCATCTTCTAATTCTGGTGCATTTCTCCTATGACCAACCTCCTTACAAAAGCTCTTGCAGGGACTTCATCAACAATATGGACAAAAAGCTATGATAGAAATTTGTCTTCTATTTTAGTTTCCACTCCCTCAGTTTATTCCTTATCTTGGCATTTCAAAGTCTTGATGTGAAGATCTGTCATGCTAGATCTAATAACTTTTATAAACTTTGGAAAAGTAATTTAGAGTTGTGAAATGACAAGTTCCTATTCTTTTGGCTCTCGTCATTCGATCTTTGCCATTATTACCTCCTTTTTCTATCTTAACAAATTGTTTATAGTCATCTTTCTTGGGCTTAATTCAAGCCCAAACCTCTAGTCTGCACACTTCAATTTCATCATGTTGATCAACTTAGGTATCCCAGTTTTACGGTTATATTGGAAAGGGATCTTATTCTTCAAAAAGATGTTGACAACCATCCTTACTGCTTCTAAAATTTTTAGCTTTTTCAGCATTGCATCTTTAGGAACCCATTCAACATTAACAATTTCAAACACATGAATGTTCTTATATCTACAGTCTTCTACCTTGAGTAATGCTATAACCATGGTTTTTTTTGTTTTTATCAAGGAAACTCTCTCTTCAACTTTGACAGTTATTAGCATTCTATTCAAGATATATTTCAAACGCTGGTTTAGTGAGGAAGCTATTACTCTAGCCATATGGATCCATGGCCTCCCAAACAATATATTGTAAGATAGGTGAATGTCCATCACCTACAATATCACCAAGAATATTTATGGTCCTACATACAATTCCACCTCCAATGTCCTAACTATTTGTCTTAGTAAGCCATTATATACCCTTGTCATCATGGTACTGGGTTTTATGTGTGACTTATCAATGAGAATGTATTTCAACATATGCCTTAGCAGTATATTTAGTGCAGAATAATTATTGACCAATACTTTCTGAAACAAAATGTCTTTATATCACATTATGATTTATAATGACTTGTTATGCCTAGTACTATTAGGACCCAACTTATCTTTAGTGAAGTACAAATAATTTGAAGCCTTGATTTTTCCAACTAGATGCTCTATGGTTTCTTGGTTAATGCCTTAAGGCATGTAAGCCTCATTCAGCACCTTTTGCAAGGCCTTTATATGTTGCTTGAAGCTTAGAATTAATGACAACAATGATATTCTAGCAGGAGTTTTCTTGAGCTACTCAGTAATACTGTAATTACTATGTTTCATCGGTTTCAAGAATTCATTGGTTTCTTCTTTAGTGACGGGTTTATTTATTTTCAATGTCAGATTAACCATTTCCTTATCATTGGTTTTTTTTTTTTTTTTGTTTCTCTAGCTCTTCTAAGTGAAACATCTTCCATAACTAATCAGACCTCCAACTTCTAGTTGAAAGATAGGCGCAGGTTGCATGCTCTAACACAATTAAGGAGTTGATGTCTTCTTCCAAGTGTAGGAGTGTCAAAGTAATAAATAACCCGGTAAGACCGAGGTTGAACCACAAGAAGGTGAACTATATAAAATTATAAACAATAAATGAAAAGGAGTTGAAGAGAATTCTTGAGATATGATATTGATGTAAGGATTAAACAAGGATAAAATAATTGTCAAGGTTAGAGGATCCACTGATAGTATTTCAAAAAAGTATAGTATAAACTCTTTTTATTACTCAACTAGAAACCATACACAAAGGAGGTTCCAATCGAATTGTAAATTGTTAACATGATTATATTAGTTATCTTATTTGAATAATGTTAATACTTATAAATGTTATCAGGTATTCATGAAGCTAACTTATATTAACAACAAATCAAGTTCCTTTCATAGCTCAAGGTATCGGTTATACCATACTGTTGGGCTATGAAAGTGTCATGGATTTGTTGTACCAAGGGTTATATAATATAAATCTAGATTAACCATTTAACAAGAAAAGTATTAAAAGTGAACAAGATAACAAATACAAAACAAGTTGATATCAAACATTAAAGTCCATGTTGAGTTTATATTATACTTATTATTATACCATTAGTGTAACCTTTTTACCTTGACATAACAAACTTAGCTAAACATAAAAAAAGATAAAAAGATAAATAAACAAGATAAGAATATAAATAACATATAAGTTAACTAAGTAATTGAAAGAAAATTAAAAGCATAAGCAAGAGATTAATATAAGCAAAACTTAATCATTACAAAAATATAAAGAGAAAGAGAAAGAACATGATCTTGATCTAAAAACCAAGATGCCTATATATATGAAAATACCTCCTTTTATAGGTTAAAATTTAGAACTATTGATTTGATGATTAATTATTAAGTGCGTGGCCACTGTTGCGATGTCGCGGTCACACAAATTAATTACCCTAGCTTAAAACACAACACATAAGATAGTATAGAGCAAGCAAGGGGTTCATCCCACGAAGAAGATTTAGTTCAAATTTTTATGTTATACGTTATGCAATTAGGGGGTTTTGATTTGTGATGATCTAAACTATGGAAGAAATTAAACTAGCAAACAAAATCAATTGAAATCGAAATTAATCAAGAAAACAAACCTTAGTCACAAGCACACATCCACCAACAAAAATTAAATCAATCCTTGAAATGAAACTTTAATTTATATTCTGAATTTTTATCTTTTCTTAATGTTGGTTAATTAACGGATCCGCCGTATAATTAACCCTAACCAACAAATAATCACAATGTCCGCATTAATGATTTAGTTCAATGGCAGCCCTAAGAACTAGATATTTGAGTGTTTTCCCTAAGTTTAATAATGTAGTTCCGCCACAATTATCAAGCTTAGTTGCTTCACAACTGCAACTTGTGTTCCTTTGTTTGCGTGTTCTCTCTAAGTTTAATAACGTAGTTCCGTCACAATTATCAAGCTTAGTTGCTTCACAAGTTTATATATCACAACTCTAGCAATTGATTGTTCACAATAATAACTTAGAGTCCACTCTAGCAATTATCAACAACAATCATAGAAAATATGCATAGGAAAACAATCATACTCATTCATAATATAAACTAAAAATAAAAGGAAGAATAAATCTCATGGTTTTTGAAATCTGAAGGTTTGTTGTGTCCTGTAACCAAGAAAATGAGCTTAGTCTTGCATATCTATGGAATAACTACTCTTAAAGATAGAAGAAAGCATTATTTCTGGTTTGTAGAGAGGAGAGTTTGTGTTTCTTCACTTCTGGCTGCTGCCTTCTTTCTTCCCTCTTTCCCTTCTCTCTTTCTTTTTATATGCTATGAAACCCTCTTCCCTATTTTACAAAATAGTCCTCTCTTAAATTGACAGTTTATATTTAAGTACTTCAATAACTATTTTTCTAAAAAAGAGAATTAGCCTTGCATGAAATATTCAAGCTTTGACTTAGTGGAGCTAAATTGATGAAATAAAAACTTGGATATCTGTTAAGAAGCTTTAGAACATAATTTGGACTCGTTTCTTCGCGAAACCTATATGCTAGTAAAATTTAGTTGTCATCTTTGAAAAATCATATCTTCCTCGTATGACATCATTTTTGGCTTAAATTTAAAGCATTTATAGACCTTTGTGTCAAGAATCCAAAAAAAATGAGTTTGCATAAATTGGCTTTTATAGCTCCAGATATTGAATTTTGAATGGTCAAAGGTCAGCATTGACAGAATGCGAGATTTGATTTTGAAGGATGTGATTTCCATGATCTTTCTTTTTTTATTTTTCTTGCATTAAATTTCCAAAAAGGTATGGATGTTAGCTTTTTAATGACACTTGAATCACTTCATTTTGACCCTTAGAACTCACGATCTGCACAAAACATCGACTGAATGTCAAATTTACTAATTACCTCTAATTTACTCATTTTTGCATTTTTCATCCAAAAGTAACTTCAAAACATAAAATAAAAAATATCAAGGCATTTTATATATATAATATGGGTAAAATGACACGACTAAAAGATTGATGTCTTCTCCCAAGTGCAGGAGTGTCGAAGTAATAAATAACCCGGAAAGACCGGGGTCGAACCACAGGGAGATTA
>NW_011501776.1:6013-16431 GCF_000495115.2 Populus euphratica
TTCAAGTGCAAAATGATGATATAAAACCATGATAAAAATGCACTTTTAAGTACTAATCATAAAACATTAGTTAAATGTGGGTGAAACTGTCGACTAATATGGTTACATCAAATACCCCTACACTTAACTCTTGCTCGTCCTCGAGAAAGTATATATAAAATCAAATTGAAAATAATATGATGAATCTCTTAATCTCTCATCAATGTCCAAGAATATATGCATTATGAATAAGAATACAATAAAAAAGGATAAAGAGTATAAATTTTCATGAATTCATTTACATGCAAACTTCGAAACTCAATTAATTGTCAAGATTTAAATGAAATCTATGTCATGCCAAAATGATAGGTCCTCTCATTGATATACACTCTAACTCTCATGTTTAGGGTTTATGTGTTTGAATCTCTCAAATTCAATCAATGAATATGTTCTACCATAAGCTTGCTTTTCAATCTCATCTCCATTATTAACATATTACAAGCAATGCATGAATCAAAAGGTCTTATTTTTTGGTTGTAATGGGGCTAAGGTTAAGTTGAGGAAAAAGAAAGTAAAAGAAAAGGTTCAAACCAAAGAAAGTAGAGCATTCTAAAAAAAAATTATATTTCAAACAAGATATTCCATCAAATCATATAATTTTTTTATTTTTAATCACCAATGCTTAATTTCTTTGAATTTCAAGCTCTTTCAACATAAAACCTTAAGAACATAAAGGAATAATCTTTATTTATTTATTTTATTTTTTATTTTTTTTCACCTTTGGCATTTTTGCCCATCTTTTTATCAAGCATCACTTCTTTTTTCTTTTCACATAATTTCCACCCATAATTCCATGAGATCTCACAAGTATATGCTCTACTAATCCTTGGCTAGGAGAAAAGAAAAACATATAAAAAGTTCAGGCTTATACATAGATAAAACATAAGGATAATATGCTTTAGGTTGGCTTTTTGGCTTGAGTGGTTAAAATTCCTAATACCTTTATCATCTTCATGTATATGTGTAATGCGAATGTAATCTCAATAAGACATAAACTAAGTTCTAGAGATATATATTATTGAAAAAAATACACAATCAAAGAACATAATGTTGAAGGCTTAAAAGCTTGTATTGTTATAACACTATACAGTTAACATGGCATATTCTCAAAGTCAATTCCTAAACCAATTAAACCTTAAAACTTGCATGCACACTCCTTCATTTGATTCATATCTCCATCTATCTCAATTAATTCTCATATGTAATACTCACATTCTCATAAACCAATAGGAGTTCAAAAGATCAAACATAGAAATTTTTTGTTTTTTCGGAACAAAAAAAAAACAAAATAAGAAAACTAACAATCTCCCAATATCCCCACACTTAAAACACAACATTGTCCTCAGTGTTGAAATAAAAGAAAAGGAATATATGAGAATGATAAAAATAAAGTAAAATGTGAAAAATAAAAGATTAAGGAAAAAAAAGCAAATTTGTTTTTTTTTTTTATACTGGGTTGCCTCCCAGTAAGTGCTTTTGTTTTATGTCATTGGCTCGATATGCTGCATGCTCTTTCTTCATAGATTGGCTCAGCTAACTTCGCAGAAGCGGTGAGTTCTACCATCCAACCTTCATAGAAAGGTTTCAAGCGATGCCTATTGACCTTGAGTACTTTGTTGGTTTTTAAACTTGTAATTTCAACTGTACCATAAGGAAAAACATTAGAAATAACAAAGTGTCAAATCCAACGAGAGCGCAACTTTCCAGGAAAAAGTTTCAAATACAAATGATAAAGAAGGACTTTGTCTCCAACATTAAACTCTTTTTCTTGTAATCATTCGGTCATGGAGACTCTTAGTCTTTTCTTTATAAATCCTTGCATTCTTATAAGTATTATTTTGCATTTCTCTCAATATAATTCCAATCTTTTTAAGCACCAAAAAGATAGGCGCCATCCATTCACTGTCCGTGATGGGGTAAATGTCTCATGTATTATGGAGGACAATTTGCAAAGCTTTTGAGTCATGCACGTTTTGAGGAACACATATATGCCTCTTCATCTTTTCTATCTTGGTAAAATTATAGTCATAGCTCAAAGCTATGCTTAATTCATCCTCGTTATCAAAATCACAAACTTGTTGCATACACTTATCAACTTGGTCATAACATGTGATAGAATAAACATTGCTATAACGATATGTCATTGCACCATGAAAATTAAATTCAATCCTTTCATCTCCTACTTTTATAGACAAAGTATCCCTACCACAATCAATCTTTGTATTCGCAGTTTTCAAGAACAGTCTCCCAAACAATATAGGAGTGTTGTTTGATGAATCATAAGAATCATGTTCTATATCAAGAATATAAAAGTCGCATGGAATGACCAAACTATTAATCTTGACTAAAACATCCTCTATCACACCAAGTAGGCAAACAAAACTACGATCTGCAAGTTGTATTACAATGCTAGTTTTATTCAAAGGCTCAAGACTAAGAGAATCATAAACATGTTTGGGCATAACACTAATGGATGCACCTAAATCGCACAAGGCCCTTTTGAAACTAGCATTGCCAATAACACACGAGATAGTAAACGCACCTTAATCTTTTTTCTTCAAAGGCATACTCTTTTGAACAATAGCAGATACAACTTCACCTATATTTACCATTTCATGACTTTTCAGTTTGAAAGCTCTCTTGCTAGTACATAACTCCAAAAATTTGGCATACTTGAGAATTTGCTTGATAGCATCAAGTAAAGGACTGTTGAGTTCTTGATTAGTACTTAAAAGTGCATTTTTATCATGGTTTTATATCATCATTTTGCACTTGAAGTATCAATAACTCCTTAACTAAAACATGTTTTATAATAATATATCTAATAACATAAGATACCTTTAATTTATGGTAAATGTTCATTTTAAATGCAGGCCTATCACATAAATGAAAGGATTGATTGATGACTTGAAGAACTTAAATTGCAAGGATAAAGAGATGGCCAAACTTAGAAAAGAGATGTCGGTGCAATCCAAACCGGAACACTGTTCGGTAAATGGGTCATATCTGGAGCTATATATCTCAGATTTAGGTCCAATTTATATGGATGGAAAGGTAAGACATAGGCCTACAACTTTCATATGGAGCCCAAGATCTAAAAAGGCCATTATCAAGTCCAAATTGTAGCAACAACAAAGAAGCCCGAATCTGTCTTCCAGCCCGAGCACTGTTCGGTATTTTGGCCATATCTGGAGTTCTAGAAGTCCAAATGAGCTGAAGTTTTTACACAAGAAAGCTGAGACAATTGCCTACAACTTTCATGTTTGCAACTGGCTCCAATTTTGACGTTATCAATGACGTTTTGGGCAGACAAGAGAAGATAAAGATTGTCACCAAGTCAAAAGTTGGCCACCCACTTATCAATTAGTCATCAAATCAATAGTTCCCATTTTTGGCCTATAAAAGGAGGCATTTGCCATGCATTTAGGCATCTTGGTGTTCAGATCAAGATCATGCTCTTCCTTTCTCTCTTTGTATTTTTTATGCTTTGTTTTCATTAATATTAAGTTTATGCCTTTCATTTCCTTTCCTTTACTTAGTTAACTTTTATGTTCTTATTTTGTTTATCTATTTTGCTTTCTTTCATTATGTCTAGCTAAGTTAATTATGTCAAGGTGAAAAGGTTACACTAATGGTGTAAGAATAAGTATAATGTAAACTTAATATGGACTTTAATGTTTGATACTAACATGTTTTATATTTGTTATCTTGTTCACTCTTTAATACTTTGCTTGTTAAATAACTAATCTTGATTTATGTTGTATAACACTTGGTACAACAAATGCTTGGCACTTTCATAGCCCATAATGTATGGTATAACCGACACCTGAGCTATGAAAGGAACTTGATTTATTGTTAACATAAGTTATAATCATGAATGCTTGACGAGATTTACAAGTATTAGCATTAATTGAATAAGATGACTAATGTAATCATGTTAACAATAACTTTCTTGAAAACTTTTAAAATCTCTTTTTCTTTGTCCTCTTTATTTGACCTAGAAGAACTTACAGGAAAGGGTGGAATTGTTTTAAAACTAGAATTCATTGAGTGGGGAGTTACCTTTAGAGTGTTGGTCGATGTTTTAGTTTATGGAGGAGGAGGTAATCCTTCTTTGTACACAATTTGGTTTCTATCTCTTCTTCTTCCTCCATCTCAATTTGTTTTGACCTTTTCTCTTCAAGTTCTTTCCCACTTCGCAGTGTGATTGCACTAACATTCTCTATTGGATTCAATGTTTGAGAGGGTAATTTTTCATTCATTTGTTCTTCTAATTTCCCCATACTTAAAGCTACTTGCCCTATTTGCTTCTCGAAGTTGTGAATACTTGACCTTGTTTCCTGTTGAAAAAACATGACATTTTGTTGCAAGGTCACAATGTTAGAAGCCAAAGTTTTCATCATCTCACGAAGATCATAACTGGATGATGACCCCATAACATTGAAGTTTGTAAATGGAAGGGGTTGTCTTGTTTGATAATTTTGTTGGAGCTCAAATCCATGAGGATGGAATTGTCAGCTTTGATTACCTTGTTGAGGCTGGTTCCCATACCATAGGTTGGGATAATCTCTTCATCCAGGATTGTACGTGTGGCAAAAAGGATCATACTTACGCTGAAGTTGTCCATTAAATGCTCCATCAACTGCATTAGCTTGTTCAATGTAATATTTTTGCATTGTTGGGTATATATTTGTAGTATGTCCTTGTAAAGAGCATATGCTACAAACTTTCACATGTTGTATATTTCCATAAGACAAAGATCACACAAAAGAAGTAAGATCATTAACTTTATTCTCAAGGTTAGAAATACTTACCTCATTTACTCATTTGTTTATGAAGTCTCCACAGGTGCCAAACTGTTTCAAGTTGGCAGCCATGTTTAAGATCAATTGGCGTGCAGCCTCAGGTGTCTTATCTACCAATGCCCCTTCACTTGCAGCATCAATGATACTATGGTCAGTAGGGATCAATCCTTCATAAAAATATTAAATGAGCAGCGGATCGGGTATTTAGTGATGAGGGCATTGAATACATAATTGCTCAAATCTTTCCTAATACTTGGAAAGTGTCTCTCCATGAGATTGTCAAATCCCATATATTTCTTTCTTTATGTTGGCAACTCAAAATGCTGAGAAATACTTCTCAAGGAAAATCATCTTCATGGCATTCCAAGTTCTAATGGAACATGGGAGAATAGAGAAAAACCATGTCTTTACTACCCTTTTTAAAGAGAAAGGAAAAGCTTTCAACTTAACCTGTTCTTCGTCAACTCCATTCGGATTCATGCCAACACAAACCATATGGAATTCCTTGAGATGAGTATAAGGATCTTCTCCTGCAAGATCATTAAATGTTGGTAGCAAATATATAAAACCAGATTTGAGCTCAAAGTTTACATTATTATCGATGTTTATACACAATGGTTGATTTTCCACGTTAGGAGTAGCAAGCTTCTTAAGTGTTTGTTGTCGTGCAATAACCATGGTGTTGAGGCAAGTTTTCTTTCGTAAGCTGCATAAAGTTTTTTCTATTTTGAGATCTAACTACACTTGACTTTGATTAGTAGAACGGGTTACTGACATAAATCATCAAGAAAACTCAAAAGAAATCAATCACACAAGAGATAAAAAACAATGCAAATTGTACGAAAATCCTACGGTAGAAAACTAAAACTACCTAAAAGCCCTACAAAATAGTGGAATTTGGCCTCGATAGGGTGGGGCTAGTGAAATCCACTAGTCTTGTTCACAACGTCATTTCCCTTTAGGAAACAAAAGACCAATACCTAATTCTACCAAAAAAATCTGTTTTGAACAGTACCGCTGCTGTAGGTGAACAGTACCACTACTATAAGTGAACAGTACCGCCGCAAGCAAAAATTCTATTTTTTTATTTTTTTTCTTGCATTAAATTTCCAAAAAGGTATGGATGTTAGCTTTTTAATGTCACTTGAATCACTTCATTTCGACCTTTAGAACTCAGCTCTACACAAAACATCAACTGAATGTCAAATCTGCCAATTACCTCTAATTTACTTATTTTTGTATTTTTCATCTAAAAGTACCTTCAAAACATAAAATAAAGAATATCAAGGCATTTTATATATATAACATGGGTAAAACATTAGTTAAATATGGGTGAAACTGTCGAATAATATGGTTACATCAGCCACCTCTTGATTATCTTTTTGTCTGCAGAAAACATCATTGCTAACATCAAAATTGGAATAGATAGTCTCATGAAAGTTTTGGAAAAATATCTCATCTTTTCAACAAAACAAGAATGGGGCATTTGGACTTTTGGAACTTAAGATATAGGTTGAAAACTGAACAGTGTATGGGCTACATGATAGATTTAGACTTCTCTTTTGATGCTAAGATTTGGACTTCCAAATGTTAGAATTGAGTCTTGAACTCCCATAAATGTTTTAGGCTTATATCTTAGCTTTCTATCCATATAAACCAAACTGAAATCCAAGATCTATAGCTCCAGATATGACCCCAATGACTGAACAGTATTCTAATTTGAATTGAATCAACATCTATTTTCAAAGCTTAACCTTCTCTTTGTCCTTTCACTTTCAATAGTTAATCACATCAATCCATCCTTTGAATTGTGAGATATGCTTGCATTTAAAATGAGCATTTACCATAAATTAAAGCTATCTTATATTATTAGACTTGTTATCATAAAGCATACTTAAGTTAGGGAATTTAATAATACTTTAAATGTAAAATGATGATATAAAACCTTGATAACAACACACTTTCAAGTACTACTCATGCTTTAAAAAGAGTCCTCTTAGTTATGAGGTAAGGTATTGTAATCTCCCTTGTATGCCACTACAGGTTTGGATATGATTAGTGATTAGTTTAAGCAACTCACCTACAATAAATTGCACCCGACATATTTTTTTGCCTTTTCCAAATACATCCATCATGGATACCTTGTTATCCATTTCATTTTCAATTCAAAGTATCCCTCAAATCATCATTCATATCACCTTATTGCAGAAGCCTTTGTATAGATTGAGCATGTGGCCTTTTTCACCATGATACTTGTAGAAATTCATGTTACCTTCTTTGTACCTTGCTTTTATTAGCATCTTATAGATTATATCCATTAGCACTTTAAAACTCCATGGGCATTCCACCTCTAGTACATTTACCCATCCACAACCCAAAGCACGATTAAGTAGGGGGTTTGTACTCACATTTGGAGTTTCTTTGAACGTTATTCACCAAACAGTTTGTACTCACATTTGGAGTTTCTTTGAACGCTATTCACCAAACTTTAATCAATTACAGGAGCTTGACACGACTAAAACATTGATGTCTTCTCCCAAGTGCAAGAGTGTCAAAGTAATAAATAACCCGGTAAGACCAGGGTCGAACCACAGGGAGGTTAATTGTACAAATTATAAACAACAATAATAACAATAACAACAACAATAACAATAACAACAACAACTATAATAATAATAACAATAACAATAATAATAATAATAATAATAGTAGTAGTAGTAGTAATAATAATAATAAAGAAAAAGAAGAAGAAGATGATGATGACAACTTAGAGATGGAATATTAATGTAAGGATTAAACAATGATAATAACAAATGTCAAGGTTAGAGGTTCCACTAATGGTATGTCAAACAAGTATAGTATAAACTCTTATTATTCAATTGGAAATCACACACAAAGGAGGTTCCAATTAGATTATAGATTGTTAACATGATTACATTTGTCATCTTATTCAATTAATGCTAATACTTGTAAATCTCGTCAAGCATTCATGATTATAACTTATGTTAACAACAAATCAAGTTCCTTTCATAGCTCAGGTGTCGCTTATACCATACATTATGGGCTATGAAAGTGCCAAGCATCTGTTGTACCAAGTGTTATACAACAAAAATCAAGATTAGTCATTTAACAAGCAAAGTATTAAAGAGTGAACAAGATAACAAATACAAAACATGTTAGTATCAAACATTAAAGTCCATATTAAGTTTAAACTATACTTATTCTGACACCATTATTGTAACCTTTTCACCTTGACATAATAAACTTAGCTAGTCATAATGAAAGAAAGAAAAATAGATAAACAAAATAAGAACATAAATAAGATAAAAGTTAACTAAGTAAAGGAAAGGAAATGAAAGGCATAAACTTGATATTAATGAAAGCAAAGCATAAACATTACAAAAAATACAAAGAGAGAAAGGAAGAGCATGATCTTGATCTGGAAACCAAGATGCCTAAATGCATGGAAAATGCCTCCTTTTATAGGCCAAAATTGGGAACTATTGATTTGATGACTAATTGATGAGTGGGTGGCCAACTCTTGACTTGGTGACAATCCTTATCTTCTCTTGTCTGCCTAAAATGTCATTGATAACGTCAAAATTGGAGCCACTCAAAAACATGAAAGTTGTAGGCAATTGTCTCAGCTTTCTTATGTAAAACATTCAGCTCATTTGGACTTCTAGAACTCCAGATATGGCCAAAATACTGAATAGTGCTCGGGCTGGAGGACAGATGCTGGAGGACAGATTCGGGCTTCTTTGTTGTTGCAACAATTTGGACATGAAAATGGCCTTTTTAGATCTTGGGCTCCATATGAAAGTTGTAGGCCTATGTCTTACCTTTCTATCCATATAAAGTAGACCTAAATCTGAGATCTATAGCTCCAGTTTGTAAATCTGAATATTTCATGAAGTATTATAATAGACCTTGTTAAGAATGATTACTAAGATGCGTCTCTAAAGTCGTAAAAGTTCTCCTTACTCTGCCATCATAGTAACAATAATTTTGCACATGCTTTATGAAATAGAAAACACAGTTTTTTTTTTAGCTACTACCCTCTCTATTTTACGCTTTGATTACTAGGGACTAGTAATAAGCTGGTTGGGGGGTGTGATTAGTACTTAAAAGTGCATTTTTATCATGGTTTTATATCATCATTTTGCACTTGAAGTATCAATAACTCCTTAACTAAAATATGTTTTATAATAATGTATCTAATAATATAAGATACCTATAATTTGTGGTAAATGTCTATTTTTAATGCAGGTCTATCACATAAATGAAAGGATTGATTGATGACTTGAAGAACTTAAATTGCATGGATAAAGAGATGGTCAAACTTAGAGAAGAGATGTCGGTGCAATCCAAACCGAAACACTGTTCGGTAATTGGGTCATATCTGGAGCTAAAGATCTCAGATTTAGGTCCAATTTATATGGATGGAAAGGTAAGACATAGGCCTACAACTTTCATATGGAGCCCAAGATCTAAAAAGGCCATTATCAAGTCCAAATTGTAGCAACAACAAAGAAGCCCGAATCTGTCTTCCAGCCCGAGCACTGTTCGGTATTTTGGCCATATCTGGAGTTCTAGAAGTCCAAATGAGCTGAATGTTTTACACAAGAAAGCTGAGACAATTGCCTACAACTTTCATGTTTGCAACTGGCTCCAATTTGGACGTTATCAATGACGTTTTTGGCAGACAAGAGAAGATAAGGATTGTCACCAAGTCAAAAGTTGGTCACCCACTTATCAATTAGTCATCAAATCAATAGTTCCCAATTTTGGCCTATAAAAGGAGGCATTTGCCATGCATTTAGGCATCTTGGTTTCCAGATCAAGATCATGCTCTTCCTTTCTCTCTTTGTATTTTTTGTAATGTTTATGCTTTGCTTTCATTAATATTAAGTTTATGCCTTTCATTTCCTTTCCTTTACTTAGTTAACTTTTATGTTCTTATTTTGTTTATCTATTTTGCTTTCTTTCATTATGTCTAGCTAAGTTAGTTATGTCAAGGTGAAAAGGTTACACTAATGGTGTAAGAATAAGTATAGTGTAAACTCAATATGGATTTTAATGTTTGATACTAACATGTTTTGTATTTGTTATCTTGTTCACTCTTTAATACTTTGCTTGTTAAATGATTAATCTTGATTTATGTTGTATAACACTTGGTACAACAAATGCTTGGCACTTTCATAGCCCATAATGTATGGTATAACCGACACCTGAGCTATGAAAGGAACTTGATTTGTTGTTAACATAAGTTATAATCATGAATGCTTGACGAGATTTACAAGTACTAGCATTAATCGAATAAGATAACTAATGTAATCATGTTAACAATATATAATCTGATTGGAACCTCCTTTGTGTGTGGTTTCCAATTCAATAATAAGAGTTTATACTATACTTGTTTGATATACCATTAGTGGAACCTCTTACCTTGACATTTGTTATTATTATTGTTTAATCCTTACATTAATTTTCCATCTCCAATTTCTCATCATCTTCTTCTTCTTCTCTTTCTTTATTATTATTATTATTATTATTACTACTACTATTCTTACT
>NW_011501776.1:16620-30576 GCF_000495115.2 Populus euphratica
TAATTTGTACAATTCACCTCCCTGTGGTTCGACCCCGGTCTTGCCGGGTTATTTATTACTTCGACACTCCTGCACTTGGGAGAAGACATCAATCTTTTCGTCGTGTCACTACTACCCTCTCCCCCCAACTAAAACGAGACATTGTCCTCAATGTTTAAAGGTAGAAAGATAAAGTATAGAAGATATCACCTAAAATAAAGAACATTGGCAAACCTGAAACACACTGAAATAAATATAAGTAACAACAAAACACAATAATAAAACCAAAAGACACAAAGATTCACAAATGAAGGCTCAAATCCAATCTAAGCTTTTTACGGCTTTCCTTAGTTGACCAATTTATGCGACTCATGGAGGGATCAATTACAGGAATGAAGGATTGTAGTTGGTCAATTAATTGTTCAGCAGTAGCAGCAGAGATTATGATTTGTCGTGCAGAAGATGTTAGAAATTCCTATTCCACAGCATGATCAAGAAAAGACAACAACTTATCATAATAACCATTAACATTTAACAAACCTATGAGTTTATAGTGAATGTGCAGTTATGCCCAAGAGGAAATATGAAAGATCTCTTCCAATGTGCCTAGACTACCTAGTAAAGCAATGAAGACATCAGCATGGTTAAACATTGCATTCATTCGAGCTGACATTGTGGAGACCTGAAGTTCCTCTCTAATTGTTTTTCCAATGATGTCCCCTTATGCTAAAGCTTCGGGGACGACCCCCAAAACTTGACTACCTCCTAAAAATGCAGCTATTGACATACCTCCCATTAACCCAAGACTGCCTCCCCCATACACTAAATGAATCTTTCTCTCAGCTAGCACTTGACCAAGACGATTTGCTGATTCTAAAAACTCCTTTTCTTTCCCAGGACTAGATCCACCGAAAACACAAATATTTCTTATATGATGACTTGAGAAACTTGTCATTTCTACACACTTCTATATTTGTTGAATGTATGGGTTGAGTAGAAATGAAAGGAAGGAAGAGAGGGTTTTATAGATGAAAAATTAGAAAGGCAATTGATTAGTACTTAAAAGTGCATTTTTATCATGGTTTTATATCATCATTTTGCACTTGAAGTATCAATAACTCCTTAACCAAAGCATGTTTTATAATAATATATCTAATAATATAAGATACCTTTAATTTGTGGTAAATGTCTATTTTTAATGCAGGCCTATCACATAAATGAAAGGATTGATTAATGACTTTAAGAACTTAAATTGCAAGGATAAAGAGATGGTCAAACTTAGAAAAGAGATGTCGGTGCAATCCAAACCGGAACACTGTTCGGTAATTGGGTCATATCTAGAGCTATATATCTCAAATTTAGGTCCAATTTATATGGATGGAAAAGTAAGACATAGGCCTACAACTTTCATATGGAGCCCAAGATCTAAAAAGGCCATTATCAAGTCCAAATTGTAGAAACAACAAAGAAGCCCGAAACTGTCTTCCAGCCCGAGCACTGTTCGGTATTTTGGCCATATCTGGAGTTCTAGAAGTCCAAATAAGCTGAATGTTTTACACAAGAAAGATGAGACAATTGTCTACAACTTTCATGTTTGCAACTGGCTCCAGTTGTGACGTTATCAATGACGTTTTGGGCAGATAAGAGAAGATAAGGATTGTCACCAAGTCAAAAGTTGGCCACCCACTTATCAATTAGTCATCAAATCAATAGTTCCCAATTTTGGCCTATAAAAGGAGGCATTTACCATGCATTTAGGCATCTTGGTTTCCAGATCAAGATCATGCTCTTCCTTTCTCTCTTTGTATTTTTTATGCTTTGTTTTCATTAATATTAAGTTTATGCCTTTCATTTCCTTTCCTTTACTTAGTTAACTTTTATGTTCTTATTTTGTTTATCTATTTTTCTTTCTTTCATTATGTCTAGCTAAGTTAATTATGTCAAGGTGAAAAGGTTACACTAATGGTGTAAGAATAAGTATAGTGTAAACTTAATATGAACTTTAATGTTTGATACTAACATGTTTTATATTTGTTATCTTGTTCACTCTTTAATACTTTGCTTGTTAAATGACTAATCTTGATTTATGTTGTATAACACTTGGTACAACAAATGCTTGGCACTTTCATAGCCCATAATGTATGGTATAACCGACACCTGAGCTATGAAAGGAACTTGATTTGTTGTTAACATAAGTTATAATCATGAATGCTTGACGAGATTTACAAGTATTAGCATTAATCGAATAAGATGACTAATGTAATCATGTTAACAATCTATAATCTGATTGGAACCTCCTTTATGTGTGGTTTCCAATTGAATAATAAGAGTTTATACTATACTTGTTTGATATACCATTAGTGGAACCTCTAACCTTGACATTTGTTATTATTATTGTTTAATCCTTACATTAATTTTCCATCTCCAAGTTCTCATCATCATCTTCTTCTTCTCTTTCTTTATTATTATTATTATTATTATTATTATTATTACTACTACTACTACTACTACTACTACTACTACTATTATTATTATTATTATTATTATTATTATTATAGTTATTATTGTTATTGTCATTGTTGTTATTATTATTATTGTTATTTATAATTTGTACAAATAACCTCCCTGTGATTCGACCCCGGTCTTGCCGGGTTATTTATTACTTCGACACTCCTGCACTTGGGAGAAGACATCAACCTTTTAGTCGTGTCAACTGCGTTTCAATCGTAAAAATTATATGGACCCATGCATAATAAATCAATTTTTTTCTTTATCAAATGATTACAAACTACGTTTTAATTAAAACGCAGCCGCAACCGCGTAAACAAACACCACTGATATCGCTTTTTGCCATTGTGCCACTATTATGATTGGTGACTGTCATTCGAGAGTTTTTTTTTTAATTTCCAAGTGTGATGCATAAACAATGCAATCTGTACACAGAGAGGAAACACCATGGTAATGTTTCTCTTGCACAATATGTCATAATGTAATGTTTTGATTAGTGAAATGGAGCTTAAACCTCATGTGATAGTAATGGGGTATGCGTCTTACATGCGCCTTTTTCATTGTCGTGGAGCCGTGGCTCCCTTGACCAATTGAAAACCTCTCTATATATGAATCATAGAAAACATTTTTAGCGTCTATATTTTTCCTTTATATGGAATAAGAGTATTTAGAAAAACTGACTAACCGATTAAATTGAAAAAACTGAGAAAAAAATAACTAAAAAAACCAAACCGATAAAAAAAACCGAATAAACCAATTAAAAAATAAAAAAAAGTCACCCAGTCTGGTCCAGTTCTTGTTAAAAAAAACTTAAACTGATTAAACCGGACTAAAGTGAACCAGTTTAATTAAATAAATAAAAAGTATTAAAAAAAACATTCTAAACCTAAATACCCCAGCCCTACCTTTCCAACCCCCCTCTGTTTACCTTTTCTTTCTTTCTTGCGGCCACACCTTCCTTTTCCCCTCGCTTCATGTACTCTTACATTTTGTTAATGAGCTCCAGGTTCCTTTCTTGTCTTTCACAGCTCTGTATCCCACTCTTTCACCTTTTCAATTCCTCTATTTTATTCAAAGAGTTCTGCTTTCCCCTTTCCCCCTTCCCCCTTCCCCTCTCCCTTGCTCCCATTTCAAGCCACCCCACCTGTCCCTCCCTCCCTCCCTTTGTGCTTTTCTCTCTCATATGTTAACATTAAATCTTTCATCACTCTGGTTTATGGTCACTTTTCCTATAAGTGAGTTGAGCCTTATACCATGCTGCCCATCTCTTGAAAAAAAATCACTAGCCTAATGTGATGGGCTTTGGCGAACAAGCAGATTAAACCAGTTCTTATTAGAATCTCATTGATTGGGACGCTTATCGTGAGTGGTAAATCGGCCTCCTACTCTCTGGTTTATTTCATAGTTGCCTTGCAACAATGGTAGCAACTAAAACATTTTGGTTTTTTTGATTTTTAATGTTAGAAAACCGATCCAAACCGAACAAAACCGATTCGGTTTGAACCGGTTCTCAGTTCGGTCTGGGTTATATTAACCAGGAATGCTATTTTCTGGTTCGGTTGAATTTCTGAGTTTAAACTAGACCGAACCGGACCGTGAACACCCCTAATATGGAAGTTGATAAAGCCCTAGTGTTTTACATCAGGGAAATTGGAGATAACTATACAATAAAGGAAGAAAAGAGTGAATAAGCAATCAATTACTTCACATCAAAAGTAAGAGCAATAATAACAATTTTCAGTTAAAAATCCAGCCATTGCTTTTATTCACTACTGGAAAATATGTAGTTTGTAGGTGTTTTTTGTATAATGGATATGGTATTGATGCGACAGAATTTCACCTTTGGAATCTTGTAGTTCTATTAGAACTTTAATTTGGAGTTGAATATTAAAGGGACTAGAAATTAGAGGATGTGGCGGTTTTTAATGGACAAAACTTAATGATCTGTTATTGGCTGGCTTCACTTCTTTTAAGAACATTTTAAATGAGGTTTATGTTAAAATAATTAAGATCAAATACAAAAAGCAGGCTATAATTCTAAATGACCTATTTATTATAAGTGCTTTGTCTTAATCTAAATACAAATAAAGTATATATATGTTAAACTGAAAGTACTATTCTACCCTTAATAAATAAAACTATATAAATATTATTTAACATCTCCCTTCAAACTCAAGAAGTGATAGCTATAAGCATCGAGAGTTTGCTAACCAGAAAATGAAAATGACAGATGGAATACGCCTTGGTAAAGAAATTTGCAAGGAAGAAAGAACAAAAGGCAAAGCAATGGTGTTATGCTTGAGATGATGACGAGTAAGATGACAATCGATCTTAATGTGTTTAGTTAGCTCATGAAAAACCGAGTTGTGAGCAATCTGAATAGAACTCTAGTTGTCACAATACATAGAAGTAGGATGAGAAAAGAAAATTCTTATATCAGTAAGTAACCAACATAATCAATAATCTTTTTGGAAATAGATGTCATGGCACGATATTCTACTTCGGTGGATAATTGAGAAATAATGGATTGTTTCTTGCTCTTCCAAGAAATAAGAGAATCATATAAAAAGATACAAAACCCGGTAATAGACTTGCAATCTGTGAAATCACTACCATGATCAGCATTAAAGTATGCACGCAATTCCAAAGAAGAGGTGGATGAAAGTAAAAGACTCTAAAAAATCGTACCTCAAAGATATCGTAAAATACGAAGAGTAGCTGCGTGGTGAATAGTAGTAAGAGAAGTAACAGACTGACTAACAACATGAACAATATATACAATATTTGGATGAGTAATAGTGAGATATACCAAACTCCCAATAATAGTACGATATAAAGTAGGATCTATCAAAAGTAAACCATCATAAGAAGAGTACCTTGCGTTAACCTTAATAGGAGTATCTACAGTTTTGCTATCAATAAGTTTAGCCTACTTAAGAATATCTGCAACATATTTTAACTAGGAAAGAAGGTAACCTCTAGGTGAGTATGCTACCTCAATACCTAGGAAATATCAAAGATAACCCAAATCCTTCATTTCAAATCATCTAGCTAACTTTGTCTTCAAAATTGAAATACCATCAATGTCATCACTAGTAATAATCATGTCATAAACATATAAAGAAAAAATGATACAACCTGCATTAATGCAATTAATAAAAAGAGCAGAATCATGTCTGCTAGAAATAAAGTTAAGAGATGAGATCATAATAGAGAATTTCTCAAACCAAGTATGAGGTGCTTATTTGAGACCATATAATGCTTTCTTAAGCTTACAAACATATCCAAAGTTATGTGAAATACCAGGAGGGGGTGCCATATAAACTTCTTCTTAAAGATATCAATTTAAGAAGATATTTTTAACATTAAGCTGAGAAATATGCCATTGATGAATCGAAGCTACGACAATAAGAGTATGAATAATAGTCATTTTTAGAACTGGGAAAAATATCTCTTCATAGTCTATACCATATTGTTGAGAGTATCCTTTTACAACTAGTCTAGCTTTGTATCACTAAATAGACCCATCAAAATTAGTTTTGATCTTATACACCCAACGACAACTAACAACACTCTTACTAGGAGGTAAAGGAATCAAATCTCAAGTATTTGTCTTATGCAAAGCAGAAAGTTTCTCATCCATAGCTTACTGCCAAAACGAATCAAGAATTGTCTCTTTATAGAAAGAGGGCTCAAAGAGACAATGAATAGAAACTAAAAAGAAAGTAAAATATGAAGAATAACAAAAATAAGCAAAATCTGGTAGTTTTGTGGACTTATGAATACTGATGGACTGACGTAGAGGTGGATCCATAATTTCAGATGAAGCTTGAGGGGCTGTAAATGAGAATAGAGCTTCAAGTGTGCCAAAGAGTAAAGTACTAATACTTGCAGAGTTATGAGTACAAATTAATTGAACATGGAGAGATGTATCATTACTAGAATCCTCAGAAAAGGGATTTATATGAATAAGATCAGATTTAGTCAGGCTAGGAGTAGTAGATAGAATAGAAAAGAAAGGTATATACTCAAGTAAGACAATATAACGAGACACATAAAGTTTCTGAGTTATTGAATTAAAATAATGATACCCTTTTTTACCATCACCAAAACTTAGAAAGACACAAATAACGGATCGAGAGGATAGCTTATTGCATTCTATATGAGGATGAAGAATGAAACAAGTACAACCAAATACTCTAAATAAGAAATAATTAGGGACATACCCTTATAACTTTTCAAAAGGAGATAAACCCGAACTATGAGAAGATGAAATCGTATTAATCAAACTTACAGTAGTAAGAATAGTTTCTCCCCAAAACTCATTTGGAACAAAAGTAGACAACAAGAAAGAATGAGTAGTTTCGATAATGTGCCTATATTTTCTTTTAGCAACGCCATTTTGCTTAGGAGTATCTATACATGAAGTTTGGTGAATGATTCCATTTAAGGCAAGCAATTGGAAAATTTTATTAAAGGTGTATTCCCCACCTAGATCACACCTAAAGCATTTGATCACAACAGAATATTGAGTTTTAATAAGAGCTCAAAAAGCTGCATATATCTCAAAGAATTTATAAAAATATTTCATTAAATAAACCTAACAATAACGAGTATGATCATCAATAAAAGAAACATAATATCAAGACTCTCTTTTTATGGCAATAGAAGAAGGTCCCCATACATCAAAATCAATCAAATTAAATGGCGAAAAAGAAACAGAGATACTTTGATTAAAAGATAAAGTGAAAAATTTTGCCAATTTACATCCACTACAATCAGAAAAGTCACAAGTTTTTAAATTACCTAAAGCTCCCGTGGATGCCAAAAATCTCAAACAAGAAGATGAAACATGACCTAGACGGGAATGCCATAAATAAAAACTAACTCAAATAAAAGAAAGACAAATTAATAGTAGTAGCAGCAGCGACATCGACAATAACTGATACTTTTAACTCATTTAAAATATATAGTCCATTCTCCCTATGACTTATTCTAATCAGCTTCTAAGATTGTAGATCCTGTATATAACAAAAAGAACTAGAAAACATGACTAAATAATCACCAGAATCACACATTTGACCAATAAATGCAAGATTCAATTTAAGTTTTGGAATAAGATAAACATTAGGGAGAGACAAGTGAGGTATGACAACATAACCAACACCTACTAAGGGTATATGAGTGCCATCAACAATCATAACAGAAATGAAAGACGAAGGGAACATAAAGGTAAAAGATGAGGAATCTGGAGACATATGATGGGAAGAACCAGAATCCATAATCCATTCAGATTGTAACATACCTAAGAAACTATGAGGCAATTGACCTATAGAAGAAGCGAACATTGCTTGTGTCTATAAAGAGAGAAACTTCTAAAATTGCTTAGCCAAAGTATTAAGATAAGTAATAGAGTTGGGGGAAGCTACTGCTACGGTATTGTGGTATGGTAATTTATAACCCTGAGATGGTCTATGAGCATTAGATTGTGACTGACTGTTAGGCTTCCAAACTTAATTCTGATGTTTCAACTTAGGACATTTAGCCTTCCAATGATCTTTCTACTTATAGAAACTGCACTCATCGAAGCCAACCCTTGTGCAAGACTTGTTCTGATGATTAGAGAATGGTTTAGAAGGTACTGTTAGTATAGAAGGATTTGAAATAGAAAGAATTTTCTTTTCAGTATAAGACTGAAGACATATTTCTTTATCCAATAACTTACTGACAATAGAGACAACAGAAGGTAGTAGAGAACGATGTGGAATTAAACCTCTAAGTTCTTCGAAATCACTGCGAAGTGGTGTTAAAAATTGTACCAATCATTACTGTTCTCTACGCTCAATATAGGCACCACATGCTTTTAATTTTGCTAATTCTATAAAAGCCAATTGATCCCAAAAATCTGTCATAGTAGAATAAAACTCTTAAATACTTATATTCTTTCGATAAAAAGCTTATATGTCATTTTCTAATTGATAATGTGGAATTAAACCTTTGTAGATGATCCCAAACCTCTTTTGCTATCTCATACTTCAATTGCGTAAATATCGAATGCTCAATAGAATTGTTGATCCAAGTAATGATCTTTGCATTATTTGCTTCTCATGTATCTATCAAAATAGTATCTCACTCCTCAATATTCTTAGGTATCATATAAGTTCCACTAACATACCCCTACATCTTCTTACCCTTAAGAAAATTTCTCATTACATAACTCCAATATGAATAATTCTTTCCATCCAACCTTATATTCACAGACTAAAGTAAATCATCTCTTTCAGTAGCCATACGAAATAGTCACGGAGAACCAAAATGCAAAAACAACGAAAAACAAAAATATCAAATTGCAGAAACTAAATAAAGATTGCAGAAACTAAACAAATATCTTCTTGATGAAATATCAAAATAATTATAGAAATTAAATGCAAATACCAAATTGCAGAAACTGAAGGGAAGTTGAAATACCATAACATACACAAATAATTGAAATATCAAAATAATTGCAAAAACTAAATACAAATAAGTTGAATCTGCGAAGCTGTATTAGAGATTAAGTCTCGTTTGATAAAACCAGTTCTAATATCATACTAAAATAATTAAGATCAAACACAAAAAAAAAAACTAAAATTTTGAATAATCTGTTTATTATGAGCGTTTAGTCTTAATCTAAATACAAATAAAATACATATAAATTAACTAAAAATAACATTTTACTTTTAATAAATAAAATTATATAAATATTATTTACCAATCTAGAATCTAGTCTCTCTGTCTGTCTTTTCCTGTAACTATCACATGATGGGATTCTTTTCTCGTTGAAGTATCATTTTTCATTATCATCCTTTAAATTTTTTAGTCGTGATCAAGATGGTTTATCGTCTCATTCTGGTTGGACAGCACCCTCAGGATAAACCTGCAACGACAAAAAAAAACCTGTAAGCATCAAATTCTTGTATAGAAATTTGAAATGCATTTGTGCTCGTACAGGAAACGTGTGCTTCCCAGACGTAGCATAGCACCAATAGTCCTACTCTTGAACATGATGTACTTTTTCCTTCTCAGGAGTAAAGAAACCAGAATACCTGAGTATTTTTCTCTTCACTGAAGCTTACAGTTCTAACCTTCAACTCCCCTCTGCTGGTAGTCAGCTCGTCAAATATCTCAGCATCACACATCTCCACTTCCCCTTCCTCGTTTCCAAGAACATGTGCTTCTCTTTCCTGATAGAATGCCACAGAATTTAGTATCAACTCGACGAAAACTACGAAGTATCAGAAGACATCTTGATAGATCTGGAGAATAATATACCTTGAAAGAGAGGCTGAGAGACAGTCGTTGGGTTCCGGTGATCTCCTCATACTCAGCTGCATCTAGTTCCCGCAAATGATTTGGACAGAACAACTTAGGAAGGATGTGTTGTCTTATGCTGATGAGAACAAAGAACGGCAAAGGGAACAAGATTCCAGCTATCGGAATCCATGTCACACCATAACAGAATAGGAAATACACGAATTGGAAGATTGTAAATATGGCAATGTATTTGAATGGAACTGATTCCACAAAAGAAGCATGAACCCCCTCCAAGACCCTGCCAAAAAATGAATTTCAGGCACAGATGTAACTGGTAAATCATAGGCAGCTAATAACAATACATGTCAGAATGATGAAGTAGTATTTACCTGCAATCAGGAAGTTTCTAAAAACAATTAACATTTATAATGAATTTATTATCTTGAAGGAAGTACAGTTTTATTCTTTTACCCCAAAAATATAAGTTTTCCGAAATGCTGAGAAAAAATAGAACAATTTTGGTTCGATCTAGTTTTTTAGATTCCATAAAACAAAATTTGAGAAAACTGTTCTCTAATTCTAAAATGCTAGTTGAATTGTTAACTCAGAATGACAAAGAACTTACTTGTAGCGTCGGCCAGGTGTAACGAAGAGAAGTAGCATTCTTTCCCAGAACTGGTTCCCAGGGAGACTGTCGATTGCCATGTAAGCAAAATATCCCCAAAGGACTGATGTAGGTATCAACTTTATTGCAGGCACAGCACTCACTGATGCTGCCACAAGTAGTGACTGCAGAAAATTGCTTACTCTCTGCTCATTAACTCGGACAGGCAAGTAGGCATCAATGTGCTTCTCAGGATCAAATTTATCCTTTGGATTTTCTCCTTTCATGACTGCCTCCTTCAGGGCTTCCAGCTCTCTAACTACTGTAGTCTGCATATCAGAAAATCATGGTGTTGGCATTAATGTGCTGAGAGGATTTGGGAACTTTACCATCTTCCTGGAGACAAACTAATGTTCTTAGAATTTGTAAACATACAACTTGTACAAGTCATTTGTAAGAAAATGCTCATGTTTTTGGGTGTAGGAGGCATTACAATGTTATTTTCAACACGATGCTTAAGTTTGTACTGATCAAAGAACTTACAATTCGACTGCTGTCCATTTCAATGAACACATCCTGCATCATGCCATAGATTTCAGAGTTGCTAGCTTTCTGCTTGATGCTTTCTTTGGCACTTTCCACCATCTTCCTTCGAATCAACTGTAAATGATCAAGCAGATCGTATAAGCATCTAGAGGCTGCTCATCTAATTACCTTAAGAAGTTCTCCTTCGAGATTCTGTAATCTGACCTGTCTTTTGAGGACAGCAAGGCTCTTAGTATGCATAGGAGACTGTGGTAGAACACCATTAGAAGGAGGTAGCCCAAGTATTCCACAAAGCAAAGTCTGAAACCAATCAGTCGACAGTAGAATATTAAGTTTTCAAGAAACATAACGGAAAGAAAAGCCAGCTTTAACATATGTGGATGGTGTGTACCATAAAGCTCAGCAACAAGATGTCATAATGATACGCAGAAGGATTTTTAAGATTGAACTCCTTTTGTTGTGCCATCTGGGATGCAACACTGTGGTCAAAAAAGTAGAGCCCTGCTATCATCACAGCAGGAACAAAGGCAGCAAAGATATATGCTGGGGGGACATTCCCCATATCCTGTAATTTGATGCGACAATAGATATTAGCTGCAAGTGTCTAGAAGCAGACAAAACGGTCATGCACAAAACAAAGTAAATAAAACTTGGAAATTCAAATCAACTTTTGGTTACCTTGATGACAGTCCAGTGATGTAAGGATGCAGATTCCCATGGAAGAGGGCTAAAAAGTTTTCTGGGAACCCCAGAAGGAACTTTGCTTGGTATACTAAATGAAAGTGCTGTCCACACCACAACCATTAAAGGAACACCATAGTCTGCAATAAAACTTCTAAACCAACCTGGAACAACATCGTGCAACAATTTCAAATTCCTTGTGTTCACGTATTAATTTCTAACCAAAATGCAAAATTGTTAAAGATTGCTTCACAAACCTGTGCCATACCACCATGCTCTTGCCCTTCTACTTTTTAATGCAGTATAAAGAAGGCCAAAAGTGAATATGATACCCAGAAGTCCATTAGTGTAAAGCCACTGAAATTGATACTTATCTAGCTTCGGGTCTTCAGCTTTGGGAATTTCAAACTCGCTGACCATGCCCTGTGATCCAAACATTGTGCAACATATTTTAGTAGCATCACCCTCATCAAGTTGCTATTCACTCACTCAAACAATTTTTTTTTGTATTGATTGTACTCACCTTGATAGCCTCTTGCATGAACAAAACAGCAATCAACATGCCAAAAAGTTCGCCTGCTACTCGAGTAAACCGATTGATTATAGCACACGCATTGAATATTGCAAGAAGGAACAGCAAAAGAGCTGTCCAGACGCAAACCCTGCGGCGGTCACCAGAAAAATGAATGCATCAAAAAACCCAGATATGAGAAACAATTTTAAGCATTTAACAAAACAAATTTCCTATACCATCCAGCCCACGCCAAGAATAGTTTTTGCCCTAATTCTTCCCTTCCTTTGGCAAATTTGTACAGATAAGTGTACATTAAAACAGTGGGTTCTGCAACTCCTAATATTAATAGAGGTTGCCCACCAAGTATTGAGTGTATGATGCCACAAAGAGCAGTAGAAGCTAAAGTTTCCACTGTGCTCAAGCTTCCATCTACAAACAGAAAATTATAGAAATTACATTACTTTCGAACTCCTTAAATGCAATCATGGACCTTAGATTAAGATAGAAAATTGCAGCTAATAGTGCAAGGAGATTAAGTTAAGAAGAAATCAAATATATCCTTAGGATTTCATTTTATTGGTTTACCTTCTATGCACCATGCTGCAATATATTTGAAGGTGTATAAGAGTGGTAGTGGTTACTTTTCAAAATGTTTTTTATTTAAAAATACATTAAATTTTTTTTTTTATTTTCTAAAAAATATTTTTGATATCAATATATCAAACTATATAAAATAAAAAAAAAAATTAAATTTAAGCTAAAAAAAAACACCAAACGGTGACTCATTCCTGTATTCTATCAGAGGCAAAATAATGTTGTGCTTTTGAGGATTACCATTTACTTTCCTAGTCTTTCACTGTCTGAAGTTAAAAAAAGGGAAGCACTACAATTTCTACAAGTGAGAATATCCACCTTTTGCTGGGTTATACTTTTCTAAAGAAGAGTGATTAGGAGAACTTGAGGAGGAGAGGAAGTAGCAACCTGTATCTCTTCTAAGTTGCTCGCCGAAGGCAATAACAGGAAGGGCTGAAGCGAAGAAGATATACGTAGTTGGTGCCAGTATACTGTCAGAAAAGTTAGAAAGAAAATTTAGATAAAATTTCAAAGACAGGATGGGAATATTATGCTACTCGAGTTGAGTAATAGGTACCCGAATCCAGAAAGAATGCCTGCAACCCAATCTTGTTTATAGCAGGCTGCTCTTCCTCTAACATCGTTTAGGATGCCTCTAAACGGAGTTCTAATGTGCTCCATCTCTGAATTAAAAGGTATTATTAGTATCAGATAGGAAAAAAAAGATACTGAAGACGAATCAACTCAAAAAAGAGAAGGGAAAAAAAAAAAAAGTGGTGTGGGTGAACGAGGAAATCTTGACAACAAAAAAAGAAAGAAGATAATCTCTTGCACTTCCAAGCCGAGGTGATACCATTCAGGAGGATTGATCGACAAAAATCTTACTGCTTTTTCTTACAAAGAAGGAAATCAAGAAAAGAAAAGAAATATAGTTTTGTTGCTTTGTCCTCCATGTTATCAGCATCCAACCACAGATTTTGTTACCGAAACAACCAGACGTTCGCTTTTCATTTTTTCACAGACAGGGAACAGAAAAGGAAAAGGAAGCCAGGAAGCAGAAATTAAACAAGGTTACGTGAAAACCAGAACAATCAAGTCTTGAACATGCAGCCAAGAAGTGAACAAGAAACGCTCAGGTTAGCGCAGAAATGTGCGAGTTTGTATGAGTAAAATGGTAGTGCTGAAAGAGAGATTCAGAGAAAGAAATACCAGAGAGAATGCTTGCTGTCTTTTCCTTCCAAATAGGAAAGTTCTGCAG
>NW_011501776.1:30597-33088 GCF_000495115.2 Populus euphratica
AGCAGGAATTTCGATGGAGAACCAGAGACCAAATGTGCGTTTGTGTTGAATAACTTTTGTTCTCTGGTTGGCGGCTTCTTCTACAGGACTTTTCTGCAATCTCTTTTAGAGACTAGCCCTGTTTGTTTAACAACATACAACAAATAGCCAACATATATAGTTGAGTTCTAATACACATCCTCAACTACGTCCAACTATAACCACTAAAAATCGTTAAGGTCTAATACACAAAACTCCAATAATAATTGATGTAAAAAAAACAACAAGCAGAATCTAAAATAAAATTATACTTATACATCCACCACATATAAATTGTAATTTAAAATTTATTAGTGAATATTTTTCTTTAAGCAGCACGTCTCTCTAAAGGGTGTACATGTTCTTGAATAAAATAAATATCAACCTAGAAAAAACAAAATTATCAAGCATATTATTTAATTTTTTAAACTAAATAGAAAAATATAATTAAAAAAATTCCTTAAAAACCTTTTAGACCACATAATTGATATCCAATTAATCCTATACTCAAATCAAATCCAATCCCAATTATTTTATACCTTTTTGGTGAAGGAAAAGAACTTGGATGATGAGTTTTTTGAGCTGGAGGTGGCGGCAATATGTACATTGATGGAGTTGTGGCAATCAATTACCAATGATATGATTGCAATTACCAATCAAGATGATTCTTCTAAATGAGAATCGGTTTTGAGATAGAAGAACAAGCTAAATATATTGTTATTTCTCTCTCTCTCTCGAAATATATATAGTTCATTTTAAGCATTAAGATATGAACACATCCCAAATAAACAGCCCATTTGACCATTGTAAGAGGAACTGAAGCAATTGAGAGACATGGAGCAGAGGGGCTGTATTGAGAAGATTATTATGATGAGGTGCTGCATTAACAAAAATCGAATATTACAGATACCATCCAGCTGATTATCCCCACAGTGCCCGAGAGACACTCCAAGTGGAATTCTTTTTCCTTTTTCAAAATAATTATTTTTTTAAAAAAAATTTTAATAACGTTTTTCTAATGTGAGACCAAACAAGTCTTATTTTAAAATTGAAAAACGCGGGGTGCCGTATACCATGAGGCATTGGTGACGAGCAGTTAGTGCCACCGATTTTTAAGAAAATCGACTCAAACGTGGAAAAGGACCTTGATAGTAACATTTAGCTTTTTGAAAGATCAAATTGGAGTCCTCCCTTCAAATAGAAGAATACATCCACATTATAGGTATCTTTAATAGGAAATATGAAGCCATATGCTTAATATTTATCGAAATCTGACTAAAAGCTATTAGTTTTATTTCATTCTAATAAATTAAAAAAAAGAAAAAGAAAAAGAAAAAGATTAAAACTTTATTTAGGGACTCAATGGATATGACTAAAAAATCATATGTTTTTTACAGTATTAATAAGAAATAAATATCTCTTATATATTATTAATGAGATAATAAGTATGACAGGTCTGTTAAAAGATATTATATATACTTATGAGTATAAAGAAATAATTGTATTAATATTAATGATTGTTTTAGATGAAGAGACATAATAGCATATCACGCCTTCAATACTTTTATTTTAAAAAATTATCTATGATCAAGTATATGACCTTAAAACTTAGTAATGATTGAATCCAAATGCTTACCATATCATACCCACATTATCTTAAGCTTAGCTGACTCTCAAGCCTAATTTAGAGTGAGTCTGGTATATTTGTCAGACTCACGCTACTTTGAATTTGACTAACTATTAAGTTCAAATCCTTTAAAATTTGACACGATTGCTAACACAATTTACTTTTTAAGAGTATTTCTATTTATAAAAATCTTACAAACAAATGTTGACTCATCATTCATCATATCCTTTAGGTAACCAGGTAGGTTGCTTGCAGTGACGGTGCTAGAATTTTTTAAATGAGGGGGCAAATTACTAACAATATTATATTATATAGATATGTATTAGAAATCAGTTCAAAACATATATACTAATTCATATTAAGTAAAATTAATATGAACCTGCAGGATTTTTTTTATCATCATTAGTATCTACATAATAATTAACACAACTACGCAATAACTTACTATTAAATAAAAGTCAGTTGAGTTATCTAATAATTCTAAATCTTTCATGTGGAATTCATAGCAAAATACATATCCATTCATCAAAATCAAAACTTATTCCAATTCATATCTATAAGCATATAATAAGTATGCTGATTAAATTATACTTAATTATTTGTAGACATTTAATTGGGGAACAATGCTTGAAAAACATGTTTTATACTTATAATTTTACTTATTAAAAAATCATGTGAAAATATTAAATTTTAATAAATTATTTTATCAATGCAAGAAACGTCAAGAATAGTGGTTTTGTATAAATATTAATTTATTTTTTATAATAAAAAAGAAATATTTAATTGATTAAATTAGCAGATTCAAACATTTATTTTGAATATATTCATATCAAAACTCTTAAATTA
>NW_011501760.1:0-26147 GCF_000495115.2 Populus euphratica
TCCAGTGGAGACCAAATCATCTTTCCATTAAAGAATTGATGAAGGGAATACGTAAGCAAACAAAAGACATTTCATTAGTAGACAAGGAAAAAGAAGAACATGAGATTATAGAGTAGAAAGAGGGAGTCCGACTTTGGTTCATTAGCCCCTGGTTGGCCTTTTTCTGCCCCTAAACTCTCTCCTAATTTCGACACCTTACAGGCTCTAAAATAAGGTCAAAGTCGTGTATCCGCTCTCAGATTTGCATGAGCTACTGCTCTCGTCCTGACCGAGATCTATTCTCATCTTGTGGGGAATCTCCCCTCTCACTCTCCACTTTCAATCTTTGAGGGTAGGGATAATACCAAAATGATGGTGGGCCTCTTTATTAGTTACTGGAAATTCTTCTCACACTTCTAAGTTCATTCGCACTTCATTTCATTTTGGATTAAATGGGTAATTGGAACAACTATTTTGGAAAACTCTTCAATAAATCTTTTTTAATAAATCATTAACCTAAGGAAACTATAGATTTCTATCACATTAGTAAGCCTTTTCCATTTCAACACAACTTCCACTTTTCTAGTATAAAAAAAATATAACTTCTATAGAAATCACATACCCTTAAAAAACCATTTCCTTTAGCCTAAATTCATATTTACTCAATTTGACATATAATTGATGCTCTCTTAAAATCTGTAACACTTACTTTTGATATTGTTCATACTCCGAATATAAACTAGAATACACTAAGATATCATTATGAGTACTACCACAAACTTATTTAGATAGAGTCAAAAAACCTGATTCATCAAATTCATAAACACTATAGAAGCATTTGTCAACCCAAAAGACATTACCAAAAACTCATAATGTCCATATTGAGTTTTGAATGTGGTCTTTGATATATCTTGTTCTCTAATCCTTAACTGATAATAACCAGACCTCAGACTAATTTTCAAAAACACATTAGCTCCCTTGAGTTAATCAAACAAATCATCTACTCGTGAAAATGGGTATTTGTTCTTCACCATCACTCTATTCAAGTGTCGGTAGTCAATGCAGAGTCAGAGAGTCACATCTTTCTTTTTCATAGATAAACACAGGGGCTCCTTACAACGAATTACTAAGGCATATAAACTTATTATCTAACAATTCCTGCAGTTATACCTTTAATTTTGTCATCTTTGCTTGAGCTATTTGATAAAGAGATTATATCGTAGAGGATGTCCTAAGTAGTATATCAATAGAAACTTCTACTTTCCTCTAACAGGAAAATCCTGACAACTCCTCAAGAAACACATTGGGAAAATCTCATATGATAGGAAAATTTGTCAACTCACTAGTCCTTCTTTTGGAATCCATTGCAAAAGCTAAATAAGCTTCATACCCTTTCACATACCTTTATGTTCTTCAAATAAAATTAACTCTCTTTTTTAATCAACTTGGAAAACATATTCAACTTCATTGTCTACTTCCACTTCAATTTTCATCAAGGCTACTTTCTTTAATTTATTTTGACATTTTGGACATCACCTATTCTTTCTATCATCGGTTATCATTACTAAATTCTTATATTGGATTAACAATGTTGGATATATCCTTTAATATGCAAAAATGAAGTTTTTAAAATCTTTGTTAACTTCAAATGTGAAATTGAAAAATAGTTATCTCTATTTGTGCAAAATTTTCAATGCAATGATGGAGGTGAATATTTGAATTATAGATTTGAAATTTTTTTTCATAGAAGGTATCATTTATCGTTTGTCAAATCCATTCACTCTTCAACAAAATTAAACTACTTGATGAATGCATAAAACTATCATTATTATGTTCGTACCATGCTTTTTCAAGCATCTCTACCATCATAGTTTTGGGTTGAAGCTCTTATGACATTTATATATACTCTTAATCATTTTTCTCATGCCACACTTCATTTTCATCTCCTTATAAGTTAGCATATCATGCAAATTCTATCAGAAAATTTGTTTATAACATGTTTTATAAGTATTTTTAGGCCAAACTGAAAAAGAGAGTTAAAATTTTATTAGAATTTAATCTCTAATATAAACTCTTTAACATGAAATATTAGCATGGTTTAAACAAATTATGAGTGAATGAGAAGTTGTTCTCAAAGAAATCTTAGTTGACATGTTTTAGTGAAACTCATAACTCTTTAAAAGAACTCTCTCTCTCTCTCTCTCTCTCTCTCTCTTACACGTGTATGTGTATATATAAATAAATAAATAAAAAAATATTTTTGGTATTTATATAGTGAGAAGTTGTAAATGGGCCTAAATGACACCTAAGCTTTTAGAAGGGAGAGATCTTATGCAAAGTGGACATTGGGTTTAAATCTACACTTATGAGCATGACTTGTGCTTGGCTCGGATTTGAGTTTATTGTAAAATAATTTTTTGGACTAAGAAATATTATATTTTAGCAACTTAAATTTAAGTTTAGGTCTGGTTTATGAAGATTTATTTCTTCTAACCTAGCTTATTATTTTGTCTAACTCTTGAATGTAAGGAATTGATTAGTTTTTCCAAAACAATTTTTTTTCAAAAACATGAAGTGTTTTAAAAGACATCTTATTTAAATTTTTTAAAAAATCCTATAAGGTTATTAAACCTTATTTAGGAGTGCACCTAAATAAGAAGGAGTTATTGTAATTCTAGAAGACTTATTAAAGTTAATTCTTTCACAACAAATGAGAATTAATATAGCTTTTAGGCAAAAAATTGGTTCTTGACAACAACAATAAATTTTAGAGTGGTTATATGCTAAATACTTCAACAAGTAATATCCCTAAATGGTTTTGGTTTGTTTTAGTAGATCTTTTTTATAGTATCAGTGATGTTGTAATTGAAGTTTTAGTGTGTTTTTAAAGTTGTTTTTTATTTCTCTCCTCCGTATAATTTATGAAGAGAGAAGAGAGAGAGAGAAAGACTTCGGTCAAATATCAAAACTTCAATGATAACATCACTAATACCATAAAAAAAAATATTTTTATTAACTTGGATATTCAGGTTAGCTTGCACGCACCTTGACTTTTTTCACAAGTCTTGAAGTTAACGACTATGTAAACCTTCAATGACTTTGAAGTTTGTGGGTTAGTGATATCTAGAAAGTAAATAAAGGGACCATAAAAAATATCTTGATAATATAAATCAATAACATAAAAAAAGATCATTAATGGTGATTAGAATGAGCCATAAAAATTGTTAAAAGACAATTGAACATCGTAATTTTCATGCAGCTCATGTAGCTCACTATGATTATTATTAATGATTTTTTATGATATTATTGAATTTATTTTATTAAGATTTTTTTATAGCATTTCTAATATTGTTTTTGGAATTTTAATGGATTTTTTTAAAAAAATCTTTTCTGTATTTATTTTAATACAAACCACTCGCGAGTCGCAGATAATTTCTAGATAACACTTCCAGTAAATATTATTTACGACCCTCGTGCTACTTTTATAAATATTGTTTCGGCCGTCCTCAAACGTTTGTGTCTCTTTACTTGTTGCCACTTACAAAGGCTCCCTCTCTTTTTCTTGTTATAACATAATATGATGCTTTTTTCACTCACAAAAGAACAGAAACACTATAATTATATTCCATCGGTCTCTCCTATGGCTCCAGTGAACTCGGTGTCCTGTCGTGCGCATCCACCGTCTATCATCTCTCTCACCGCATCTTCTGGCTCTCGGTACCCGTTAATTAAAGGCCTTTCCTTTCCTCCCTCGACAGTCAACGCTTCCCTCTCTAATTTCGTCTAATATATTTATTTATTTTATCTCTGTCGTTTTGAGCTCATTGCTACACATCACTCTCTAGGGTTCCATAAAAAAAAAAACTCCATTTAATAATCTTAGATCTGAAATTCGATGTCACAGGACGGTTATGCTATTGAACTGTACTTGGATCCAGCACTTGAAAACCAGGTGTTGAAGGCCTGGAACGTGCTAGCTCGACGCCAAATAAGCAGCCAATTAATTGAAATCGAGTCTCGCCCTCATATAACCTTGTATTCAGCTCCCTTCATTGATCCCACTAAGCTTGAATCAATCATCAAGACTTTCGCATCTAAGCAAGAACCATTACCCTTATCTCTCTCCACCATAGGTTGCCACAACAACCTCCTCTTCTTGGCCCCTACGCCTACTCTTTCTCTTCTTCAATTCCATTCTCAGTTATGTGATGCGATGAGGAGGGAGGGTATTGAGATTAGTGAAGAGTATCGCCCCGAAAATTGGATTCCTTATTGTGCAGTTGCTCAGGATGTCCCAAAGGCAAGAATGGCCGAGTCTTTATGTGTTTTGAGAGATTTGAAATTACCTGTTGCTGGGTATGCAATGGATATTGGGTTAGTGGAGTTTTCGCCCGTTCGAGAGTTCTTTTCGTTCGTGCTTGGTAACACAGTAGAAGGATGATTTTTCTTTTCTTTTTTTTGGAAATAGTTTTTTTTTTTTAATAATTTGAATGTGTTACATTTATATCAATGTTGCTAGTTTATAGCATATTAGAGATTTTGCCTATGATTATAGTTCTTGGATGAAGATTCTGCTTCTTTACCTCTATCATGCTTTCATATTAATCATTCAATATGGGGTCGTGGACGTTTGGTTCTAAATGTTAATTGTGAAAATTAGGTAAGATCTTTGGTTAAAGAGTGGCAAATATAATGGCTTGTTCTATAATCCAATCCACTTCCTGGGCTGCTAAATAATAATTAAAGTGTTTTCATGTTTGAGTCATTTTGTTTGAAGCTCAATATGGCACTCAATAATTTTAGAGTTTTTGATAGTTTCTCAGTTTTTTACAGATGAGATTAATATGTTTTGGCTTCAAATATTTATTTATATTGAACTAAACGAGTATAACCTGATTTGAGCATTAGCATAAATGTCTGAATGACTTCTAGGCCATAGCTTTCACGACCTTATCACTGTTTGCAATAGTACAATATCTTCTCAGATGTTTTTAAACTAAATAACTTCATGGCTATTGATTGTTCTATGACTTTTGGCATGATTTCTTGCTCATATTTTGGGTTTTTTAAGGTCAGATACAGTGTCCAGTCAATAGTTGCCCCCCCCGAGTTTGGTATTCTTACTAATTGACGATTGAATGAAGGTAAAAACTGGTTTCCAGTTTGATCAAGTGGCTCTAAAAGATTTTTTTTTTTTCCAGGTATAGTCTAGGCTGCTGTTTTGGCCATTGATCTCTGATCTCCCCATGTCACTTTCTCTACTAATCACAAGTCTCTTTTAGTAATGATCTTCTTCTTTACATTTCTAATGGTTGTTAGGAATAGGCTTTGCTTAGTGCTACATTGCATGAAAAAGCGTCCTGAATTGGTCTAGGTATTGGAGCCATTCCTTGCATCCACAGTCTATTTGTTTGGGTGGGTCTGTTTTCAGGAAGTATGGTCAATTTAGATTTAAAATGCCTGAAAACTTTCATCTGATGAGTTTTCATTTAATGCTTATTGTTCATAGAGCTTTGTGCTGGTGCCATTCCAAGTTGTTCAATCCTGTTCTTATCCTGCCAAAGGGATTGATAGGCTTTGCAAGAAGCCTGTTCCCTTGCCAGGATTGCATCAAAGATAGCATCAGAGTCGTGTGATAAGATCCCAGGTTTAGAACATTGGGGAAAGCCTATTTTGCTAAGCTAATGGGTGCCATTATTTCTAATAATTAGGAGTTTGCAAAGAATATGTTTTTATTGCCGATAATGGTCATAACAAAGAACTGGTACTTGAAAACGTATGTTGCTTTGGATATCTTTGTTTTTGTGTTTTGAAAAAAAAAATGAATATTTTTTTTCAAGTTAATATGTTTTTTTTTTTGCTTTCACATCATTTTAAAATATTGATATAAAAATAATTTTTTTTAAAAAATATTTTTTTAATATATTTCTGAATGAAAAATATTTTATATATTTTTATTTTTAAAAAATAAATAAAAGAAGAAGATATGAAAACATGTTTTCATCCTTTTTCTGTGAACAAAAACTAACAAGTTTTGTAGACTTTTGGAAACAAAAGATACGATCCCAGGCACGTGGTCACTCGGTGCATGTTTGGTAAAAAGGGAAATGCTTGTGTTTAAAAATATTTTTTGTTTTAAAATATTTTAAAATAATTTTTTTATAATTTTAATACTAATACATTAAAATAATTTAAAATATTAAAAAATTAATTGTAAGCAAAAATAAATAAATTTTAAACAAACAGTGTTTAAATATAGAACAAAGTACACTTTAGGTCTTGAATGTTAGGGGGGGTTTAGTGTTTTGATTATAATCCAATTATTGAGTTTTAATTGGATAATAGGTTACTAAAAATTGGGATGATTATCGATGTAGACATTTAAAGTTAACACTAGAACGCTTGAAGTCAACCGAGACCATGTTTATCATTATTGATAATCAAGTAGGGACTAGGCTGTAACTTTTTTATTTATTATTGTAAGTTTTTGGTCGGTTATATGAAATTTAATTAATTTTATAGATTTTAAAATTAATAATTATAAAAATATTTAATGATTTTAAAATTTATAAATTTTAAACTAATAACTTTTAAGAAATAAATATATAATTTAATTAATTAAATTATACTTTTCAATACTTCAAAACTTTTGATTTTACAAGTACCAATTATACTAATTTAAGTTTTCAATTAAGAATAAAGGAGTATTTAGAAATGTGGTATAAAATATATTCTCTTAAAATTTAAATTTTTGTTTTGTTTAAAATGAATTTTTTATATTTTTAAATTATTTTGATATACAAATGTAAAAATAATTCTTTAAAAATAAAAAAATAATTTTAATATATTTTTAAATAAAAAAACACTTTGAACCATTACTACAATTACTATTATAATCGCAAATACACCTCACCTCAAAAGAGTATTTTAAAAAAATTGATCAAATAAATTTTATGTTTTGAAAAACATAAAGCAAAAAAAAAAAATCAAAATAATACCAAATCACTCTTTATAAATCCATTTTCAATATCAGAAGTGCATCAATATTAAGCATATATTTTCCAGTTTTTTACTTTGCACTTCCAAGCTTTTGTTTCTGGTTTTGTTACAGCAGTTATTGTTTTTGCACTACTTTGTGGAAATATTTAAAAGTAATGTCTAACACATGAGAAAAGGATGTATATATTATAAATGTGTTTTATTGTATAATGAAATTTGTTAATTGAGGAATGAAAAGATTATGCATGTGTTTAATATAATCAATTCAAATTATATGAATTACTGATTCATAAAACAAGGTTGTGATTATTAATTAAAGACTAAAGCAAAATGTTGATTTTTCTGGTAAAAAGCAAAGGATAAAGGATAAATGTACAAAGTAAAAAGCTTATAAGCAAATATTTTATAAATGTTAGCTATTAAAAGAATATTTAGGAACCACTGTATAAATTATATTCTTAAAAAATTTAAATTTTTTTATTAAAAAAATATAAATTATATTCTTAAAAAATTTATATTTTTTTATTAAAAAATAATTTTTTAATATATTTTTAATTATTTTAATATGTTGGTTTTAAAAATAATTTTTAAAAAATAAAAAAAATATTTTTAAAAAATTGCATATCCAACTACCTAACCAGTAAGCTATTGTGTTGAATAAAGGGGAGAGCGAAATGAGTGGGATCATTTTGAAAACCTCTTTAGTCAAAATTTTCATTTCCATTGCTCTGTTTTCTTGTTTTGCCGAAGATTTATTTTTCTTATTATTATCTTTATTTTTAGACTCTCCAAATTTTAACTCCTTTCCACCTAAAATAGCACTCATAAAAAAAATTCTAGAAACCTCAAAAACTCAGTCTCCAGTTTTAAAACACCTTTTAATCAGTTTAAAACTGAAAATGAAACCCCATATATATATATATATAATATAAAATTAGGAATTCTGATATATTTTTTCAACATGGTAAAAAAAAAACCATCTCTATTTTCATATGTATCTGTAGGTCAGAGAAAAGAGAAATCAAAGAAGAAAGTTTTAGGAGTTGTGTTCTCTCTCTTCTCAATTAACAACGTTATAAGGGTTGTTAGCTTAAATTGATGGAGGGTTTTATAAAAGGCTTTGAGATGAAGAAAATGCTGGTGATTTCATTGAAAACAGAGGTTGGAGAAGAAGACATCAAGGAGGAAAGTTTTGATTTTAGAGAGAGAGGGGGACGAGGCTAGAGTTGTTTATGGGAAAAAGACGGAAAAAGATGAATAATATATTTAATTATTATTATTAATAAATTACAAATTAGAATGTCGGTAACAATTTGCTCCTTGTTTGAATCTCCCTTTGTTTTCCAGGATGCCGATGGAGGCTTAGTGGGAAATTAAAGAGGATTGGAAGTGGAGCTATGGTCGAAGAAAGGTGCGCATTTTCACAAGATTATCTCCGTGATATCAGGTTAATTGGTGGTGACCCCACCACTCCACAATCACACGCCTTCACCGAATATCAAATGTTTACACCTGTACGAAAATCTAGCGGTCAGCTCATTCGAAGTTTCTGATCATATATATAGTTCTTAATATTAGTATTTGTTATCTTAATTAATTTTATAAATTTTAAAAATAAAAAAAAAATATAAGTTTTTAATAAACATATAAATGTTTTATGATTTTAAAATTTATAAAACTAAAATTAATAATTTTTAGAAATCAACTTCAAAATTAAAACATTTAAACTGTTGACCATTCATCTTTTTATTCCAATTCAAAAGACAAACACACCTTTTGACGAAATAGCACTTATGAGTCCCAAAGCTACATTGCAAATAGCAAATGGGTTTCTGACCTTTAAGCTTTTGCTAATTTCTTCCCAAATCTTTTTATAAACCGAGTAACTTTTGTTTTCCATGATTAATCATATTTATGGAACTATCTTATCATATGGTTAAATGTTATGATTAGAAGAATATGTGTGCGCATATACTCAATTTTCCATTAAATAAAACTCGTAAAGAACATAGATGTTTTCATTTTATTTTATAAACTAATTTAATATTTATTTTATTTATTTATTTGTGAGTATTTCATGAATAAATACTTTTCTTGCATTATACCATGGTAAAATTATCATGGTTGGATAATAATATTGGACAAAATCAACCTAGTTACTTGACAATAATCTAGCGAACGTTTTTTTGATATCTAGAGTAACTAATAGGTTGTTTCGAACCAATTTTCTAATAGCATGGTAATTTATCTATTTAATATTCATGTTTTAATATTTTTTTATCTTAAAAGGTAACTTCCTAGATTAAAATGATTCTTAATCGATGGGCTTTTTAATTTAGTGATGTAGTTGTATAATTAAAATATGCAAGGTAAATAGATGGCATAATTATAAAGAAATCAAATTAAGGAATACAAAGCAAATGCCATTCTGTTTTTCAAGTGATCGTAAAAAAAAAAAAAAAAAAAAAAAAAATGATCGTAAAAAAAAAAAAAAAAACAAGTTGTAACCTATTTTCGTTACTTTATGGTGGCAAAAAGCTGATTAGAGGAAGAAAGTTTGAACATTGGGGACTAAGTTGTTAGGGGCGTGCAGTTTGGGTACTAATTTATAGTTTTCCTGAGCATTTTTGATCACAGAACTACAAAGTTACAACTTACAAGGACCTATGCTCTGGTCCTCTACTGCTCTCTTACATTGATCGACGGAAGTTCACGTCTTCTCAGGTTCCTCCCCTTGCTGTTTCCATCTGCGAAGGAGAATTGTCCTCCTTTAGAGAAGAAACTAAATCACCTCTTCTCTTAGAAATACACAATCCGACTCCCCCTCCCGATCTCTCTCTCTATATATGTATATCTCGGTCTAACTTTATGACCATGCATGAAAAATGAAGCTGCCTTCTTGCTCTTGTTCTGCTTTCAAATGTGGCAAAAAGGACAGATGGCTTAACATGGAGAGGCCTATTCCTTTCTTGTTAATAGGTTTAACGACAATTCTCAGCTTGTTCATTCTCTACACTCTAAACCCTTTAAAGTTCGTCACCGAACATGACATTGATCAAAAGCTCCTCTTGATCAAACCACACAAGGGTACTTTCTCAAGAATATATGCATGCATATGGAACATCTTTCATTCATCTGTACGCTATTCATATGTATAAAGGCAAACTATGCACCCTCTAATTGTCATGCTGTGTTGGTTTTGTAGAAGAAGACAAGTGTGACTTGTTCAACGGCAACTGGGTACCTGATTTTGAAGGGTCGATATACACAAATTCCAGCTGCGCAACAATTCCGATCTCAAAGAACTGTTTCAGAAATGGAAGGAAGGACAAAGATTTCCTTAATTGGAGATGGAAACCAGAAAAATGTGATCTTCCTAGGTTTGATGCCACAGCCTATTTAGACATCGTTCGAGGAAAGACACTGGCATTTATCGGTGACTCTGTTGCTAGGAACCATATCGAATCACTTCTATGTCTCTTGTCCCAGGTCAGTTGTTTAGTTTTTCCCTTTCTTTTTTCTTTCCCCGTTGATGGCAAGACTTGAATCGATTAAGCTTTCTTTGGAATTGTGACAAATTTGATGACAGACAGCTGTTACTTTCAAGGCACCACATTGTCTGCGCGTTATTAAGTTTTTGTTTTGGGTTTGGTGTTCGTTTTCCCTTGTATATATGAATCGATTAAAACGGTGAAGTTAGGAAACTCTAATTATCTGTGCTAACATTGATTCTCTTGGTTTGTGCTGAAGTATATGATTCCTTGTTGTTGGAGCATGTGTAGGTGCATGGTGGGTCAGGTGCTGCAGAGCACTTTGAATATCTATTTAGAACATGGAATTACATTACCTGGTTATCTCTTTTAGGAAGAGTTAAAAAGACAAGTAATTCACTGCCCCTTTTGATATATAAAGTAGACTCCGGGGCAACCATGATTTTCCATCACGACTTGCTTTTTTGAAGAAATTGTCCAAAGGTCGAGTTTAGGAAAATTTTCGAATTATTGAATCGGAACTTTGGTTTAAAGGTGTTATCTTCATATAAAGTGAATGCCAGAAGGTAGGGCCAGTGGTCGGAATGAAATCCTAATGAAAGGTAATACTGATGTTTGAGTTTTCATTTTGACCTATCGTGACAAGTCAATTGCTTCATTTTTACCTAGACTTGTCTCTTCTTCTGCTCATCAATTACCAGTTGCTTCCTCTGTAGTCTCTTTTCATGCATGGAGCATCGTTCCCTGCAGATGGAAGGGGAGTGTAGGGTGCTAATTTGACATAGCTATTATGATTAGATTTGAGAACTCCTTGTTATAGTCGAATATACGTCAATAAAAGGTCTTGATCACCGAGGCGATGAAAAAGGAAAGAGCTCATCCATGGTTTTTCTGTTGACATAAAATTAGTAGCTGAGCGAGGTTACAAATATTTCAAGTTCTTGTTTGTACATGTAACCAATGAATACGAAACCTCATATCTTAAACTTAAAAATCTTGGCTCTAAAACAGGGTGTGGAATAGTTTTAAAATCTTTGCGTTGAATCTGACAAAAAAAAAAAAAAAACCTTGTAAATCTTGCAGAAGGAAGTTCCTGTAGATGCATATTTGGATTCTGAAGATAGGAACCGGATTTGGCACTTTCCTGTCCATAACTTCACCCTTAAAATGCTCTGGACAAAATTCCTTGTGCATGGAGAGGAGAGAGTGATCAACGGTTCATCATCTGGCATTTTTGACTTGTATCTTGACAAAGTTGACGAAAACTGGGCGAGAGATCTGCATAACCTAGATTATGTTGTCATCTCTGATGCACATTGGTTCTTCAGACAGATATACTTACACAGAGGTTCTAATGTAGTTGCGTGTGTTTACTGCAACGAAGCAAACATCACTGACCGAGGCGTTGCATTTGCCCTCAGAATGGCATTCCGAGCTGCATTTAGTCAAATTAATCACTGCAATAAATGCAAGGGCATAGTCACATTGTTAAGGACATTCTCTCCATCCCATTTTGAGCATGGATTTTGGAACACTGGAGGGAGCTGCAACAGGACTAGTCCATACAACGACCAGAAGATTAATTTTGGAGCTCATGAGTGGGAAATTAGGAGCATGCAGGTAGAAGAGATTGAACGAGCAGAGAAGAGAGGGAAGAAAGGGAAGAGCTTTGGGGTTTTGGACGTCACCATGGCGATGCTGATGAGACCTGACGGGCACCCTGGAGCTTTCTGGGGTAATCAATGGATGAAGGGTTACAATGACTGTGTTCATTGGTGCCTGCCAGGTCCGATTGATGTGTGGAATGATCTCTTGCTGGCTGTCCTCAGGAGGCTGGATTAATGTATTGGTGAAGGCTTAACAAGGCAGGATTCATAATTAGCGAGGAGATATATCTTGTTTTTTCCAGGCTGAAGGCGACCAGTTGTTTGAGCTCAAAGGTGTAAATCATTTAAGTGAACTTATAAATAATTTGGTATTATTTAAAAACCAATTTAAATGCCTGTATGTATTTGGCCAGTCCAACCATTATTGGAAGGCCGTCGCTTTCAATAATAATAATAATAATAATAAGAAAAAACATAGAATTACTAGTTCTTAATTTTTTTAATTTCAGATACAGGGTATTGTATGAGCTTGATTTAGCCTAAAATTAATTAATTATATTCAAATCTATCTTTATTTCTCTTTGTTTGATATGGATCTAAGCTATATATAGCGCAAGTTTTGATCCACACCACCACAAGACCAATGTTTTTACTTATCTTTTTGAAGTAAATTTCCATAAAAGAAGAAACAAGTGGTATTAATTATCTAGTAATTCTGGACAACATTTTATATATAAACTTCTAACACATAAATCCAACTCTATTTCTAATTAATAAAGATATTAAAATTTAATTTAATTTGTAAAACTAGATTAATTCTGTTTTTTTAGTTATATCCCTATTCCTACATCTTACAAAAACCTGTGTAGCAAGGGTAACAACAGAGAATTCTACACTATGGGGGTAGTGATAGAACAAGGGTAAAAAATATATTTTACTCAAAATTATTTGTCGCTTGTTCTTTAAATCTATAAACACTGCAAGGAAAAAAAATAAAAAAAAAATAAAAAAAGAAGAAGCCTATCTATATCCTTAATATTTAGCTCATGTATGGTGAAATAAATTCTTTAAAATAAAAAGATGCCTAAAAATATAATGCTAATATTATGGTGTTAAAAATGAACAAAGTCATGAATATAATTTTTATTCATATTATACACCTTAGAAATTTGAATTATGTATAGAATTTAGTTTAACCAAAGACTCCTTAAGTAAATTACAAATATTGTATAATATTAATTTTATATAATAATATTTTTATCTTTTGAGTTATTCTTTTAAAGTGAATTCGACGTTCAAAATTTATATAAATAGATAAAAAAAAAATACTTAGAATTTAATCAGCAAGGAGGAAATAACTATCTCAAAATCAAATAAAATGTAAACTCCATACTAACTGAACCCAAAAAAGAGTTTAAACGAGTGGCAACGAATATAGAATGTAGTTAATCATAAAATTGGTGGCGAGATGTTTTTATCTATTTGTAAGCATTTTTTTTATTGAAAGTTTTGTACTCTAAAATTTTGATAAATTGAGTACCCATTTTAATTTTTGTTTAAAACTTCAATAAAATTATAATGAATGTTACAATAATTAAAAAAATATATAAAGTTATGTGATAATAATAATTGATTTAAAAACTTGTTGATGCATGAAAGATTATTGGAGTGATTTAGTGAATTAGTGAAGCTGCTTATAGTCATACAATAAATAAGTGGTTTATTTTTGTTATAATTTTCTTTATAAATTTCCCATAAATATTACTTGTAAATTAGTTAATTCATAAAAATATAAATAGTGATTTTGATAATATATATATATATATATATATATGAGTTGAGATGATTGATTGATATCTATTAAGAAATATCAAAATATTAACTTTGACTTTCATATGAAAATATTATATTAATTAATAATCAAAATAGGTTGACACATGAAGATACCAGATTGATTGGCAGCTAAAATGAGTAGACGGAATTAATGATAATTGTTAAGGAATATCAAATTATTGACTTTGACTTTCATATGAGAATGTTATATTAATTAATAATCAAAATAGGTTGATTAGATTGATTGATATTAATAAAGAAATACTAGATTATTGACCTTTATATAAAAATATTGGATTATAACAATTAAGATAGATTAATCAAATAAATTAACATTCATTAAAAAATACTAAATTATTGATTTTCAAATAAAAATATCAAATCAATAAGCAACCAAGATGGTTTCCAAGAAAATCGATATTAAGAAAGGAGTGGGTTGAACACGAGAGTGTCGAATTGTTCTTTTTAACATGGTTGTTCTTTTTAGCATCTCTTTCTATTCTTCTAATGCAATGCTCTCAATCACCTCGTACTACCCTTTGTTATGCATCATGTATAAGGAAAATCCATCGGTTATTCATGAGTAAGGCAGGCTCTTAAGAATCCCTATATTAGTAAAAGAGAATTTATGCTATCTCATTGTTAACATCATTTGTTATGCTTACTCCTTCTCTTATTAGAATCTGGATAATATCCATGTCAAATAGCTTCTTCGAAGCATTCCTTCTAATTCCAGGAATTCTCTAAAATTCACTTCCATACTTGGATTTGATGGTGTGTAAAAGACCTGCAATATATACATTCATCATCGTAAACAGGGAACCCACTAAAAGCCCTTGCCTGAGATTAGTGAGTCAAAGTTAGACATTGAGTTTTTATGAAGTGTCATCTATATGGTATTATTAATAATAAAAACATATGGTCATTGGATAAGGAGATTATATAATAATGTGTGTGAAAGTTGACATACAAGGACAAATAAACCTTGATCTTAATTTGATATTGCGTGAGACCAAAGATTATTAATATTCTTTACTTGTAACCTTGTGGTTGTCATCTATTTTTTGAAATTTAGATTTAATTTTTGCTATCTTAGTGTGTTACCAAAGCATTTTGAATGATCCGATCCACGAGGATACTATTAGAAAAGCAAGTTAGATAGAAATCGAAGGAATCAAAAAAAAAAAAAAAAACAAGATCAGATTTAGTGTTATCACATTAATTTGTATTCATTGGTCAATTATGTATGTGTGTGTGTCTATATATATATATATGTGTGTGTGTGTGTGTGTGTGTGATAATAAATAATTATCATTACAAAAGTGTAATTAATTAGTTAGATTGTGATAAAGACTACTAGATTTAAAAGTTTTAGTGACAAAATTTTCTATTAATATTTACACCAGTAGTCCATCTATGATTATTTTATCGACGGGATCATAAATAAAAAATATTTGTCGAAAAAATACTCATCGGTAATTTTTGATCTATCAATTAATTCACCATTAATAAAATTACTGATAGCTTTACAAACGGAATATGCACACCAAAATAAAAAATTACCTACTTTATTTTGTTGGTAATTCCCTTGATACAATTTAGCATATCACCGATAGTTGAACTATAAGTAATTCCATCAATAAAATTACATATTATTAACAAAATGTCATCGATAATTCTATTGGCGAGTTAACAGTTGCAATGATTTTTTTGGTAATTTTTTTCAAACTTACATATATTGATGATTAGTATTTAAAAGTGTATTTTTATTAAAGTTTTATATTATCATATTACACTTAAAGTATCATTAAATTTCCTCACTCAAGCATATTTTATAATAACAAGTTTTATAATATAAGATAGCTTTAATTTATGGTAAATGCTCATTTTAAATACAGACTTATTTTACAATTTAAAGGATTGATTGATGTGATTAACTATTGAAATTGAAAAAATAAAGAGAGGGTCAAGTTTAGAAAAAATATATTGGTTCAGTCCAAATTGAAACACCGTTTAGTCATTGGATTATATCTGAAGTTATAGAACTTGGATTTAAGCTTGCTTTATATGGATGAAAAACTAAGATATAAGCCCAAAAATTTTATAGGGGTCCAAGATTTAAAAAGATCGTTTTCAAGTTCAATTGTAGCAACAACAAAAAAGTAAAAATATGTCATGTAGCCTAAACACTGTTTAGCGTTCAGCCTATATCTTGAGTTTTAAAAGTCTAAATAAAATTAATTTTTTTATTGGAAAGTTAAGACAATTTTCTAAAACCTTCATGAATACAGTCTGTTCAAATTCTAATGTTAGCAATAATGTTTTGTTTAGATACGAAGATAAAAATTATCATTAAGTTAAGATGTAGCACCCACTTAATAATTAGAAAAATAATTAAAATAAATTAAAATAACGATGAAATATACTGACAAACTTGTTTGGTCGGTAAAATCATATTTAATTATATAAAAATATATATTTTTTTAAAAATATATTGAACTAAAGTAGAAAATAATTAAAATAAGGATGGCAACATATATTAATTAATTATGATAAATAAATAAATTTACAAAAATATTAGTTTAGCTCAAGCTTATTTAATCTATTTTAATAGTTCTTTTAATTTATTATCAATTATCTACATAAAGTTAAATTTTTACATATTTACCAGAAATTACAACACGTTAATAAAATTAATTAAATACAAAACGGACCCGTTAAATAAACCATTTTTTATTTCATCACAACACGCTTAAGTAAAAAATTTGATATACGTTTCGTCAATTTACAAACAAATATAATTTTATAATTTCTAAAACAAACCATAACATATATAAATCATAAACCTATATAACAATTTTATTTGAGAAAAAACTATAAAACAAGTAAACACTCAAACAAAATAGTTATACTACAAAAATATACAAAAAAAATTAACATTTTAAAATTATATTCAAATAAAAGAAAAAAAGATAGATTTGCTTACTTAAGGTACAAAATCTTTAATAAAATTTGAATCAGAACAAAGATGTTGATAAATTGAGTGTTATAATGACTGAATTTATTGTAGCAGGTTGAATTATATTGACATTGGAGGAAGGGGGTGGTTGTTTGTTGCAAAGAAAAATACATAAAGAAAAAGTAGAAACAAGAGAAGTGAGGGTCAAACATTATGTCATAAATTAAATATTATTAATGAACTAACAAAAAAAATATTTTGATGGTAATGTCATCAGCAATTCTATTGGTTTAACTGTCACGTCACCATATGATTTTTCTTCTTGAATCCCATGGTATTAACGATTGTAATGTCGCAAGTATAAACTAATGAAAAATTTTCATCAGTATATTCACGGATAAATTTTATCATCAGGTTAATTTTATCGGTAATGTAGTTTGCAAAACTTACACATTATTATATTATTTGACTTTTATTTATTTATTTATTTTATTATAATTCCCTTAGTATCTATTGTAGAAATATTCCTGTTGATGTTTATCTATAAATTTAGCAATGAAAAATTCTGTTATAAATATTAGCGGTATTTCTATTTATGATACTAACATGTTTTGTATTTGTTATCTTATTCATTCTTAATATTTTGCTTGTTAAATGGTTAATCTAAATTTATTTTATATAACACTTGGTATAACAAATACTTGACACTTTCATAACTCAATCATATAGTATAACCGATACCTTTGCTATAAAAGGAACTTAATTTGTTGTTGATATAAGTTATAATCATGAATATCTGACAACATTTACAAGTATTAAGATTATTCGAATAAGATAACTAATGTAATCATATTAACAATTTATAATCTAATTGAAACTTTCTTTGTGTGTGGTTTCCAGTTGAGCAATAAGAAGATTTTATACTATACTTGTTTAAAATACCATTAGTAGATCCTCTAACATTGATGATTATTTTATCCTAATTTAATCTTTATATTAATCTTACATCTCAAAGTCCTCATCATTATCATCATCATCATCATCATTTATAATTTATATAGTTAACCTCACTATGGTTTGACTTCGGTCTTGCCGAGTTATTTATACCTTCAATACTTCTGCACTTGAGAGAAAACATTAATCTTTTGTTACATCAACTAACAGATTTATTTTGTTACTAAGTTAACAATAGAAATGACATTTGTTGTAATTTTTTTCAAACTTTCTAGAATACACCGACAAGCTTGTTTCGTTAGTAATATCATTTTTAATTATTTAAAAATAAATATTTTAAAAAATACATTGAAAAAAGTAGAAAAATAATTAAAATAAATTAAAATAACGATGAAATATATTGACAAACTTGTTTTGTCGGTAAAATCATATTTAATTGTATAAAATAAATTAAAATAACGATGAAATATACTGACAAACTTGTTTGGTCGGTAAAATCATATTTAATTATATAAAAATATATATTTTTAAAAAATATATTGAACAAAAGTAGAAAATAATTAAAATAAGGATGGCAACATATATTAATTAATTATGATAAATAAATAAATTTACAAAAATATTAGTTTAGCTCAAGCTTATTTAATCGATTTTAATAGTTCTCTTAATTTATTATCAATTATCTACATAAAGTTAAATTTTTACATATTTACCAGAAATTACAACACGTTAATAAAATTAATTAAATACAAAACGGACCCGTTAAATAAACCATTTTTTATTTCATCACAACACGCTTAAGTAAAAAATTTGATATACGTTTCGTCAATTTACAAACAAATATAATTTTATAATTGCTAAAACAAACCATAACATATATAAATCATAAACTTATATAACAATTTTATTTGAGAAAAAACTATAAAACAAGTAAACACTCAAACAAAATAGTTATACTACAAAAATATACAAAAAAAATTAACATTTTAAAATTATATTCAAATAAAAGAAAAAAGATAGATTTGCTTACTTAAGGTACAAAATCTTTAATAAAATTTGAATCAGAACAAAGATGTTGATAAATTGAGTGTTATAATGACTGAATTTATTGTAGCAGGTTGAATTATATTGACATTGGAGGAAGGGGGTGGTTGTTTGTTGCAAAGAAAAATACATAAAGAAAAAGTAGAAACAAGAGAAGTGAGGGTCGAACATTATGTCATAAATTAAATATTATTAATGGACTAACAAAAAAATTATTTTGATGGTAATGTCATCAGCAATTCTATTGGTTTAAATGTCACGTCACCATATGATTTTTCTCCTTGAATCCCATGGTAATAACGTTTGTAATGTCGCAAGTATAAACTAATGAAAGTTTTCCATCAGTATATTCACGGATAAATTTTATCATCAGGTTAATTTTATCGGTAATGTAGTTTGCAAAACTTACACATTATTATATTATTTGACTTTTATTTATTTATTTATTTTATTATAATTCCCTTAGTATCTATTGTAGAAATATTCCTGTTGATGTTTATCTATAAATTTAGCAATGAAAAATTCTGTTATAAATATTAGCGGTATTTCTATTTCTATTTATTAATTTTTTGATAGAGAGACAAATATAAAAAATTATATAAGGTATCGTATATTACATGTACTCTAAAGCCCATTATCTATTTGTTGCGTATGAATATTGCAATGTAAATGGAGAGTTGGTTCCATTATGGGCTAGTAGGAGATGAAGAAAATGGATCATGGATCCAAGTCACCCATGACAGGTCAACACAGACCCATGATCTCATGGAATGGAAGGAGGGGAAAAAATTTAAAAGAAAAAAGGTATTAAATGGGTTCAGAAAAAAAAAAAAACATTCCGAGAGTTCTGAAACATGAGAAGAAGAGAGCAAGAGAGAACAAAATTGTTCATAAGCTTTTCTAAGAAATTTGTCATTCATTAAGAACTAAGCCAAAAACTCTTTAATACTCTCAAAAGAATTGGACATTGATGCAAATATTAAGTATGGTTTGTGTTCATATAACATGCAAGTACATTTACTTGGTGTTGATTTGGTGGTGAATATTGAAGATATGTTTAGAGTAATTACAAAAAATCCCATGAAACATTTTAGACTAATTACAAAAAATTTCATGAAACATTTTACAATTTTTTTTTATATTTTTATATTGGTTTTTTCAACATTTGCTTTATTTATTTGAACAATTTTATGAACTTAGGTTATTGTTCTATTTATTTGTTTTTGTATTTTAAAAATATTTTTGAAAAAAATTAATTTTTTTTATTTTTATATTAAATTAATCTTTTTTAATATTTTCATATTGTTTTAATGTATTTATATCAAAAATAATTTTTTAAAAATAAAAAATATTATTTTAATATATTTATAAATAAAAAATATTTTAAAAAATAACTGAAAGTTACTTTCAAACAACATAAAAAAAAAGGCGCGCCAATTAATAATTACATCTCTTGACGAAGAAGGAACTATTGAATTAACAAAACTAACGAAGTTAATTAAAAAAAGAAGGTCTAAACTCATGCGTTTGTGCTCAGCCCATTCTTTCCACCACCGAATCGACATCGAGTTGATCAAGAGTCCTCCTCTAGCACTTCCTCCCAATTCACATCCTCTTTCTCCATTCTTGTCTCCGTCATCATCTTGAATATTCTCCTTGCCTTCTCGTTAGCGCGCTCGCTTCCTGTCTTCTCCACTTGCATCAACACGTCCACCGCACCTGCTGCCCTTGCCAACCTTTTAAACCTCAGACCTCCATGACTCAGTCCATACAAAACAGACACGCAAATATCCCGAGTTGACTCAGATTTTAACTCACTTCTCCTCAACAAGCCCACCAAAACCTCCACCCCACCTGAATCCCACATCGCATGCCGGCCATCCGGACTCAAAGCCAAGTTACACAATATTAATAGAACCTGACTCTCCATACGACTTGACTTCACCATCTCCAAAAGAATTGGCACTGACCCAAGTTTTACTAGCTTAGTGATGTTGCTTTGAACTAGTGAGAGATGATATAAAGCTAAGCTCGAATCATGCCGAGTCCGGTCACTCTCAGCGCATTGCAGCAAATGTAGAAGTGGAGGCAAAGCACCCAAAACGCCGATTGCAGTCTTGTTACGGTCATCAAGTGCTAAACTAAAAATTGCACCACAAGCATGCTCTTTTGCCTCAGGGAAACCTCCTTTTAACACATGAATCAACAAAGGAAGAATTCCAGACCTTACTATCTTAATTTTGTTATTTTTCTCTAAAGACAAATTAACTAAACAAGCAACTGAGTTGACTTGAATGTTTGTGTACCTCGAAATGATCAAAGGCTGTAATACTGAGAGAAGCCGAGAGGTACAAAGCTGCAGTTTGGTATCATCTTCTCTAGCTCTTGTTGTGTTTCTTAATGAAATGAGACCTTCTTCAATCTCAAACACTAGCGGGCTTTTGAGTTTTCTAACAAACTCTTCATCTTTGGGGTTAGGGTTAAAGGCTTCTATCTCGGCCGTGGAGGATGAAGGAGAAGAGTAGTAACTCGATCGATTCTTGAGTTGGAGGGGAGAATCGTCTGAGCACCAGGAGTCATGAGTGCTTGGGGTCTGAGTGATCAAATCAGTTACTACGTGATCAATCCCAGCACCAGTGTCTTGATGTTCGTTCTTCTTTTGAGGTTTCGGTTTCTGTCGTTGGCTTTCTAATATTTTTGCGCGGACAAGCTTTTCTGCAGAGAAGAAATCGAGGGTCGTTTTATCACTAGGCGGGTCTAAAGAGTAATTTCTGCACCATTCGAGAATGGTGGATTTGAGAGCTAGATTGGGAATGACAGTGGAAAAATCAGGAACGGTGCCATCCATTAGAGTGGGTGTGAAACCCAGAGTATTGCAGGCTTGAACACAAGCACACTCAAATGTATGCCCAGAGGAGACAATTACCGGGTCCTTCATGAGAGCACTGGAAACTGGACATAGAAACTCTATCGGGATTTCTGATGGCTTTGTCTTTTGCTTTGATGATCTGTGAAAGAAGATTTTCCATTCTTTCTTTTCAGTTTGCGTGTGATGTCTCTCAATAGCTCCCTTGCGTATTGTCTTGTGGATCCTTAGCCTCGCCACAGCTTCTTGAAACTCCATGACTCTATTTGTCCCTCTGCGTCTCAATCTCACTAACTGGTTTTGTTCAATTATTTTCCTCTTCTTTTGTAATATCCAAATGTTGATGTTTATCCATGGTTTAAGAAATGCAACCAAAGAAGAGAATGATCAGATGCTTGGTCAGCCAAATGCGGATGTTTTGTTGCCCACAGAGATTGATCAAGAAGTTGAGGGGTGGCATGTTGGTCACAAAATGAAGACCAAGTCTTGGGAGAGCGAGAGAATTTGTTGGGGTTTGGATGATAATATGGTGATCTTGTGAGCTGTCTATGCAGATATGATTCCTTTCCTTTGCCTTCGGAGATCGAGCCATCGGAAAAGAAACAGATGATGCTCCGAAACTTGTCCCTCCCGTTCACACTCCCGGAATTTGTTAAGAGTTTTGAACTCAAGATTTTTTGAAAGAATAGGAACAATAATGCTCATTAAACTAAAGTTATGCCTCATTAGCTGCTTTTACACCAATTAAGACGAGTTAGTGGTTGATATTGAAATAGTGATTAATTTTTAATTTTTAATTTTTTAATATATTAAAATAAATTTTTTATTTTATAAATTTTTATTTTTAACATTATTATATTAAGCAAATTAATTTAGAACAAAAAATATAATTTCTTAAAAAACAAGGCCACACCGCAATATTAAACAAAATAAATTTAGAATTATGTACCACTATATTTTAATCATAGTATACTTTAAAATTTCACTCCTTGGATTAGATATTTTTGGAATAATTAACAAACTCCCCTTATAAAATGTTTTTCTATAAAAAAAAATTAACTCAAAAAAATATATAAAACCAAAAAACAAAAAAAAACCATATAAAAAAAACCTCAAAATAAAACTATCACTTAACATCATTAATTTATTGGATTAAAGCTTGAAAATTATCATGTACTATTTGATTCTATATGTTTTTTTTAAATGAATTATTATGTCCTTTTATAATATATTAATGACTTCTTGTGTACTTAAGTTACGAGTCATCCTCCTATAAATATTTGTGGATATTTGACATGTTTTTTTTTTTATGATGAGGCATGAAAAATGTTTTTACATTTTTTTTACAGACATAAATAAATTTAATCCATAAAGTAAAAGAACATAGTGAATCAATTGATATAATACATGACATATGGAGAATAATAAAAAATTGACTCCTCAATTCAAGGACATAAGATTCCACAAACAACAAGGGACATAATAATCTAATTTTTGTTTTGTAGAAATATAGTTACCCAACCTTGTATTGCTTATTATATTTGAAACAAATTATTAAATTATATATATATATATATATATATTATATAATGTAAGATAATTGTTTTTTGCCCTTCAAAGTACAACAACTATGTCAATCAAACTTGTGTTTCCTCCCTTCTAATAGTAGTTATAATATGTCAAATTTAAAGAAAATTAAATTAATGGTATCATCTATGTCCGTAACAAATATATATATATATATATATATATATCTCTGATTGTTTTATATCTAAAACCTTAAAAAAAAAAATCATATGAAAAAGGTAAAAGAAAAATAATTGGATTAATGAAGTTTGGTATATAGAAGGTGTGAAGCCAGTTGGGCACTAATTGGTGCTACCTAAGTCAACAATATTGGGCATCAATTCAATACCACTTGAAGCATCAATTAGTGCCTCTTGTTTTTTGCAAGATAAAAGCATGGATGTCTGTCTATAAATAGACAGTGCATCCAAACTTTAAAATGTATCATAAGAGAGAAAGAAAAAGAGAGTAAAAAGAAAAGTGATCTCACGAAGTAGTGGAGGCTTTATACCCTTTGAATGACAGAAACCACGTCAGTAACTAACTAAATCAACACAATAAAGACTCTATTTTCACAACTCATTATATTGGGTTAACAATAGAGGAAAATGAATGTCTATTGCTTTTACTTTAAAGTCTTCTTGATTCATATTATTAGCTCATTATCAACTTAACCAATAACATTCTCTCAGACTATTCAGTCTTCGATGATGTTATAACTGCTATCTTGAAAGAAGAAAATAGATGAAAAAAAATAAAGGAATCAGAAATAATTTTAACCAACTAGAGACATTGCTGATGTTAAGAGGAAGATCAAAGAAGAATGGCTCTAGTTGGAGTCAAATGCAAGGGAGGTCCAAATAAATAAGTAAGAAAACTGTGAAATGATTTAACTATGGTAGAAAAAAGCATTTTAAAAGGGATTGTTGGTTTAAAAAGAATATAAAAAATACTACAAAGTTATCAAAACCTCAAGGATGCATTGCGAGCATCTCAGAAGATGAGGAAGCTTATATAATGAAGTAGCGTCAAAAACGCACTTTTAAGTACTAATCACTCATGAGGTTTGGTTAATGGATTTAGATCAGTCTCTACATATAGAAAAGAGCTCATGAGGTTTGGTTAATGGATTTAAGAGTAACATGGCACATGACTCCTAATCAAGATTGGTTTCATACATATGAACCTATCTCTAAAGGCTCAGTGTTTATGGGTAATGATCATGCTTTAAAGATTGCTAGTATTGACACCATCAAATTGAAGATGTATGATGGATTAATTCGTATTATTTTAGAAGTGCAACATATGAAAGGCTTAAAGAAAAATCTTTTATCCATGGAAAAATTTGATAGTCATGGTTGTAAGATTCAAACAAACAATGAAATTATGAAAATTATCAAATGTGGTTTTAAAGGCAAGAAAGATAGTTGCAAACTTATTTGTGTTAACGAGGAAACACATTATGAGGTAGAGCTGTCAATCGTATCAGCAAGTTCTGTAGAAGAGAAGATGATGATTTAACATAAAAAACTAGGCCACATTTCAAAGAAAGGTTTAAAAATTCTCTTTGATCAAAATTCTCCCTATGCTTACAAAAGTTACTTTACCCTTTTGTGAGCACTGTATTACAAACAAATAACATAGGTTGAAGTTTGACACATCAACAACTTAGAGTAAATGCATCTTAGATTTGATTTACTTTGATGCTTGGCAAGCATCGGTTATATCCATGAGAGGAGCAAGATACTTTGTGATACGACCAAAAGATTGATATCTTCTCTCAAATGTAGGAGTGTCAAAATAATAAATAACTCGGCAAGACCGGGGTCAAACCATAAGGACGTTAATTGTATAAATTATAAACAATAACAACAACAACAACAACAACAACAACAACTTTTTCATAGCACATGTGTAGGTTATACCATATGGTTGGGCTATAAACGTGCTAAATATTTATTGTACCAAGTGTTGTACAATATAAATCTAGATTAACTATTTAACAAGCAAAGTATTAAAAGTGAACAAGATAACAAATACAAAACATGTTAGTATCAAATATTAAGGTCCATGTTAAGTTTACACTATACTTATTCTTACACTATTAGTGTAACCTTTTCACCTTGACATAATAAGCTTAGCTAAACATAATGAAAGAGAGAAACATAAATAAATAAGATAAGAACATAAATAAGATAAAAATTAACTAAGTAAAGGAAAGGAAATAAAAGTTATAAACAAGATATTAATGAAAGCAAAACTTAAGCATTACAAAAATACAAATAGAGAAAGCAATAACATGATTTTGATCTAGAAACCAACATGCCTAAATGCATGGTAAATGCCTCCTTTTATAGACCAAAATTTAGGCCAATTTGATGAGTGGATGGCTAACTCTTAACCTAGTGACAACCCTTATCTTCTCTTGTCTGAATAAAACATTATTGATAACGTTAGAATTTGAACCCGACTTCCATATAAAAGTTGTATGAAATTATCTCAGCTTTTCAGGATAAAAACTTGAGTCATGTGGACTTCAAAACTCAAGATATGGGCTGAACACTAAACAGTGTTTAAGCTACATAACAGATTCAGACTTTTTTATTGTTACTACAATTTGGACTTGAAAATGACCTTTTTAAAACTAGACTTCCATATAAAAGTTGTCGGCCTATGTCTTACCTTTTCATCCATATAAAGTAGACCTAAATCTGAGATCTACAGCTCCAGATATGATTCAATTACTGAATAGTATTCCGGTTTGAATTGCACCAGCATCTCTTTTCTGAGTTTGGCCATCTCTTTGTCCTTTCAATTTTAGTTTTTAAACTCATCAATTAATCATTTTA
>NW_011501760.1:26540-28151 GCF_000495115.2 Populus euphratica
TTTTCTTTTTTTTTTTTTTTAACTCTATATACATATACTTTAAAAACATCATGCATCTTTAACCCATGTAACGAGCTTTCAGCTAATGACTCCCAGACCAGTTGGTCTTAGGGCATTAGGTGTTAAGACACCCCTACGAGCTTAGTAACTCGGGTCGCAGATACTGATATGTAGATAGTGCAATGTTTGATTCCCTTAAGCTTTTCTCCTCAACCCATGTAACAAGCGTTGGGCCAATAGCTCCCAAGTTAGTTGACTTTAGGGTATTAGGTGTTAAAACACCCCTTCGGGCTTAATTGCTTAGGTTAGGGAGGCTACGAAATCAAACTTATCTACATTTTTATTATCATGATTTTTTTGGTTTTTTTTGCAATTTATATATTACCCCTTTCCCTTAGTTGTTAACTTTAAAAAAAGAACATAAATAATGTAATTATTCAATATGCAACCCACAATCATATGTTAAAGTGTGTGTGTGTGAAAATGAAGGTTTAAGAACATAAATAATGTAATAATCCAATATGCAACCCACAATCATATGTTAAAGTGTGTGTGTGTAAATTAAGGTTTAAGAATACATGTTAAATAAGTATATGAGCAGAATTAAGTGGTAACAATACGAGAGTTTGTAAACCTGAATATTTCAGGAAGTATTATAATAGACCTTGTTAAGAATGGTTACTAAGATGCGTCTCAAGAGTCACTTTAACAAAAGAACTCCTTTACTCTGCCATCCTAGTAACAACAATTATGCACATGCTTTATGAAATGAAAAATAAATTTTTTTTTTTATCAACTACTACCCTCTCCCCCCAACCAAAACGAGACATTGTCCTCAATGTTCTAAGGTAGAAAGATTGAGTATAGAAGACATCACCTGAAACAACGACCACTAACAAACTTGAAACATGCTTAAACAAATATAAGAAATAACAAAACATAAAATAATATACTATTAAGAAAAACAAAAGACACAAGGGTTCACAAACAAAGGCTCAAATCTAACTTAAGCTTTTTATGACTTTTCTTAGTTGACCAATTTATGCAACTCATAAATCACAGGAATGAAAGATTGTAGTTGGTCAATCAATTGTTCAGCAGTAGCAGCAGAGATTATGATTTGTCGTGTAGAAGATGTTAGAAATTCCTGTTCCACAGCATGATCAAGAAAAGACAACAACTTATCATAATAACCATTAACATTTAACAAACCTATGGGTTTATGGTGAATGTGCAGTTGGGCCCAAGATATAATATGAAATATCTCTTCCAATATGCAAAGACCACTTGGTAAGGGAATGAAGGCATCAACGTGTTTAAATATTACATTCATTCGATCAGACATTGTGGAGACCTATAGTTCCTTTTCAATTGTTTTTCCAATGATGTCCCTTATGCTAAAGTTTTAGGGATAACCCCCATAACTTGACTGCCTCCTAAAAATATAACTATTGACACTCCCCCCATTAACCCAAGATTGCCTCCCCTATAACTAAATGAATCTTTCTCTCAACTAGTACCTGACCAAGATGATTTGCTAATTCTAATAACTCCTTTTCTTTTCCAGGACTAGATCCACCAAAAACACAAATATTTCTTATGTGATGAATT
>NW_011501760.1:28200-29319 GCF_000495115.2 Populus euphratica
TTGAATGTATGGGTTGAGTAGAAATGAAAGGAAGGAAGATAAGATTTTATAGATGAGAAATTAAAAATACAATCATACCATCTATATATAGGCCAGCTAGAGTCTTACTCTCTTTCTTTATTTATTTATATTTTTTTTTGAAAAAAATATGTATGTACATGTAGTAGTTATTATGGCTCACACATTCCTTTAGTTTTACGTCCAAGAATGGCTTAAACGCCCTCTATGGGTCGGGGATAGGCTTCCCATCCAGTTTTCTTAAAAACCAATAAACAAGGTCTTTTTTTAGTTAGATTCCCAAGACTAAGTCGATCATGTTCTTTATGGAAATGGAGTCATGAGTCATAAAATGCATAATACACATCTACACTAGGATATGTCTTAAAAGTCAATAAAAGATTTTCTAAAGATTCCTTATGTTTTGAAATAAATCCTGACTTTTGATAATTTTCACAAGCTTTGCAGAATGCATGTGAGTCTTTGAACATGGTGGGCCAATAAAATCCATTTTGGAAGATTTTTGCAGTTGTCTTTTTTGAAGAGAAATAACTCTTACATGCTTTAGAATGACAAAGTTTAATGACACTACTTACCTCATTGTCGGGAATGAATCTTTAAAATATTTGATCAGGAATAAGTAAGGGTCATCCCAGTAAGAGTTTTGCGCATCACTCAAAAACTTTCTTTTGTCTTGGGTACTCCAATGAGTTGGCAAATCTCTTAAAGCAAGTAAATTAATATTTTTATCATACCAAGGCATTGGACTAAAAGAAAGCAAGGATTTGTTAGGAAAGTAATCATTGATTGGTGTGATATCGGATGTAGAATCTATTGTCACTCTTGATAAAAGATCTGCATCAAAAATTTTGATGCCTTTTTCATTTGTGATTTCTTCTTAAGAGTAAATCATTTCCACATCTTCAGATTTATCAAACTCTGTTTTACTTATGGTAAATTCAAATTGATTATAAATTAATTCATCAATAAGATCTACTTCCTGTAAATCATTATCATCTCCAGGTTGTTTGTAAATGTTGAAAATATTCATCTCCAATTTCATATTTCCAAATGATAGCTTCATCAGTCCATTCCTACAATTAATTAATGCATTAGAAGTTG
>NW_011501760.1:29367-29511 GCF_000495115.2 Populus euphratica
AGACTGGGGTCGAACCACAGGGAGGTTAATTGTATAAATTATAAACAACAATAACAATAATATCAATACCAAGTGTTATACAACTTAAATCTAGAATAACCATTTAACAAGTAAAGTATTAAAGACTGAACAAGATAACAAATA
>NW_011501760.1:29701-32729 GCF_000495115.2 Populus euphratica
AAGTAAATGAAAGGAAATGAAAGGCATAAACTTGATATTAATGAAAGCAAAATATAAGCAATATAAAAATACAAATAGAGAAAGAAAAAGCATGATCTTGATCTGGAAATCAAGATACCCAAATGCATGGCAAATGCCTTCTTTTATAGACCAAAATTAGGAACTATTGATTTGAAGACTAATTGATGAGTGGGTGACTAACTCTTGACCTAGTAACAATCCTTATCTTCTAGTTTGAATAAAACATCATTGATAATGTTAGAATTTGAACTAGACATACACATAAAAGTTCTAGAAAATTATCTCAGCTTTCTATGAAAAAAATTGAGGTCATTTGAACTTCTAGAACTTGAGATATGAGCTAAGCACTGGACAGTATTTGAGTTGTAGGATAGATTCGAACTTCTACATTATTGCTAAGATTTGAACTTCAAAACAGCGAATTGAGTCTTGACTTTCACATGAAAGTTTTAGGCCTATGTATTAGCTTTCCATCCATATAAAGTAGACCTAAATCTGAGATATACAACTCCAAATATGACCCAATTACCGAATAGTGTTCCAGTTTGGACTACACCAGCATCTCTTTTCTAAGTTTGGTCATCTCTTTGTCTTTTCAATTTCAATACTTCAACTCATCAATCAATCCTTTTATTTATGTGATAAGCCTACATTTAGGATGAATATTTACCATAAATTAAAGGTAATTATATTATCAAACTTGTTATTAGAAAAACATGCTTTAGTTAAGGAATTATTGATACTTCAAGTGCAAAATAATGATATAAAACCTTGATAAAAATGCACATTTAAGTATTAATCACTATGAGCTGGGTCTCTAAATTTCAGACTATTGTAGTGTTATCCTAAACAAAAGCTGAGTGTATGACAGCTACACAAGCTTATAAAAAAAGCAATATGGATGAAGAAACTTATGGTGGAGCTTGGGCACAAATAAGAAAAGATTCCTTCAAATTATGATAGTCAAAGTGCCTTGTATATTGTATGAAATCTAGCATTTCATTCAAGAAAAAAACACATAAATATTCAATATCATTTTGTTCGTGAAGTGGTGAAAGATGAAAGTGTGGATTTTTAGAAGATTCACATAAAGAAAAACCTAACAGATGTTTTGACCAAACCAGTCAACATTGACAAGTACATATGGTATTGATTCTCTTACGGCTTAGTAAAAATATAAGCATCATAAAGATGATGAGTATAGAAAGGATAGAAGAATAATAGATGATCAAGTGTGAAAATTTGATTAATTCATCAAAGTCGTTAAGTGGAAGAATGTGAAGTCAACTGGACACCAATTAGTGGTATCTAAGTCAATAGTGTTGGACACCAATTCGGTGCCACTTACAGCACCATTTGGTGCCTTTTGTCTTTTGCAAGACAAAGTCATAAGTGCTTGACTATAAATAGGTAGTGCATTCAAGTCTCAAGATGCACCATAAAAGAGAAAGAAAGGGAGAGTAAGAAGAAAAGTGATCCCACAAAGTTGAGAGGAATTTGTGAGAGAGTAAGGTATTTTTTTCTATTAATAGAGAGATTTCTAATTGTGTTATATTAGTAGAGAGAGGTGTAATTCTTATATTATTTATTAAAATCCTTTTATACTTACTCGTGGATATAGTTAAATTTGAGTGAACCATGTAAATTTTTTTATGTTTTATTTCTTATTTTATCTTATCCTTTGACAAAAAAACAGGAGGTTTTTAATTATATTAAGATTTTTTTTGGGGATTAGATAAATATAAAATTATTTTCATAGGTTTTTTGGATATAAGATTTTCTCACAAGAAGTGTTGGTATTTATCTTTTATATTTTCATCATCTTTTCGCCTTTTTTATTCACATGCTTATATTATCCTTTACAACCTAAGACTCTATTTGTTTTTGCATTTCAAAAGCACTTTTAAAAAAATTAATTTTTTATTTTTATTTTTGTTTCAAATTAATATTTTTTTAGTATTTTTAGATTATTTTTATGTACTGATGTCAAAAATATTTTATTCCGGCACCTTCATACAAAATTCAAGAATTCATTAAAGTTTTATCCACTAACAATAGAAGCTATCTAACTTGTAATTAATTTTAAATAGTCTCAAAATATTTAATCTTTTAAGAAAAATATTGAATTCATTCTCCCTTCAAAAAATAACGTTTATGTATTTAGCATGGAAGATATTATTTTTTGAATTGTTTTCATAAAATGTCTCATCTTCTCATTATATATTTAAACAAGTCTCTAATAAATCCCTACATCTTTATTGTGTTCATTTATAGTATTTAATTCTCTAATATTCTTCTATCTAAGTTTCTTTCATTCAAATTAACATAATTATACTTTTTATTTTAAAAATATCCTAGAGTTATATAAGGATATGATAGAAAAATTTAATAAAAGTGCACTGACACGACTAAAAGATTGATGTCTTCTCCCAAGTGTAGGAGTGGTAAAGTAATAAATAACTTGGCAAGATTGGAGTCGAACTATAGGGAGGTTAATTGTATAAATTATAAACAACAATAATACAACGACAATAACAATAACAATAATAACAACAGTAGTAGTAGTAATAATAAAAAAATTGATGAGAACTTTGAGATGAAAAATCAATGTAAGGATCAAACAATAATAAAAATAAATATCAAGGTTAGAGGCTCCACTAATGGTATTTAAAACAAGTATAATATAAACGTTTTTTATTACTCAATTAGAAATCATACACAAAGGAGGTTCCAATCAGATTATAAGTTGTTAACATGATTATATTAGTTACTTTATTCAAATAAGGCTAATACTTGTAAATAATATTAGGTATTCATGATTATAACTTATGTTAACAACAAATCAAGTTCCTTTCATAGCACATGTATCGGTTATACCATATGGTTGGACTATAAAAGTGCCAAGTATTTATTGTATCAAGAGTTATACAATACAAATCTAGACTAACCATTGAACAAACAAAGTATTAAAAGTGAACAAGATAACAAATACAAAACATATAAGCTT
>NW_011501760.1:32751-33341 GCF_000495115.2 Populus euphratica
AGTATCAAACATTAAAGTCCATATTGAGTTTACACTATACTTATTCGTACACCATTAGTGTAACCTTTTCACCTTGACATAATAAACTTAACTAAACATAATAAAAGCAAGAAACCTAAATAAACAAGCTAAGAATATAAATAATATAAAAGTTAACTAAGTAAGGAAAAGGAAATGAGAAGTATAAACAAGAGATTAATATAAGTAAAACTTAAGCATTACAATAAAAAGAGAGCAAAAGCATGATCTTGATCTAAAAACCAAGATGTCTAAATACATGACAAATGTCTTCTTTTATAGGCCAAAATTGGGAACTATTGATTTGTTGACTAATTATTGAGTGGGTGGCCAACTCTTGATTTGGTGACAATTCTTATCTTCTTATCTAAACAAAATGTCATTGATAATGTCAGAATTTGAACCAACCTTACCCATAAAAGTTCTAGTAAATTATCTCATCTTTTCAGGAAAAAACAGTGAAGGTCTGGACTTCTAGAATTAGAGATATAGGCCAAACATTGAATATTGTCTAGGCTGTAGGACATATTTAGACTTCTACGTTGTTGTTAAGATTTGGACTTCCAAATAGT
>NW_011501774.1:0-1573 GCF_000495115.2 Populus euphratica
GGTTTTTGACATTAATGGCTGCTGGTTTTTTGATATTGTGGGCTGATTATTGATATTGTTGGCTGGCCAAAACGTCATTGCTCACATCAGAATTATAGCCAACTGAATTGTGAAAGTTCTGGGCAATTGTCTCAGCTTTCCAACAAAAAAAAACCAGAGCTTATTTGGACTTCTAGAACTCAAGATATGAGCCAAAAACCGAATAGTGTTTGAGCTGCAGGACAGCTTCTGACATCTTCGTTGTTGCTAAGATTTGAGCTTGAAAACAGTAGAACTGAGTCTTTGAGTCCATATGAAAGTTGTAGGTCTATGTCTTACCTTTCCATTGATATAAAATGGATCTAAATCTGATATCTACAGCTCTAGATATGATCAAATTAACGAATGGTGTTCAAATCTACAGCTCCAGATATGATCAAATTACTGAACGGTGTTCGAGTTTGGAATGCACCAGCAACACTTTGCTAAGTTTGGCCTTCTTTTTATCCTTTCAATTTCAATCCTTAAACTCATCAATCAATCCTTTTATTTATGTGATAGACCTGCATTTAGGATGAATATTTACCATGAATTAAAGGTATATTATATTTTTAGACTTGCTAATATAAAACATGCTTTTGTTAGGGAATTTAATGATACTTTAGGTGCAATATGATGACATAAATCCTTAATGAGAATGCACTTTTAAGTATTAATCACACCCCCCAACCAGCTTATTACTAGTCACCAAGTCAAGAGTTGGCTACCCACTCATCAATTAGTCATCAAATCAATATTTCCCAATTTTGGCCTATAAAAGGAGGCATTTGCCATGCATTTAGGCATCTTGATGTCCAGATCAAGATCATGCTCTTGCCTTCTCTCTTTGTATTTTTTGTAATGTTTATGCTTTGCTTTCATTAATATCAAGTTTATGCCTTTCATTTCCTTTCGTTTACTTAGTTAACTTTTATCTTATTTATGTTCTTATTTTGTTTATTTATTTTTCTTTCTTTCATTATGTCTAGCTAAGTTTATTGTGTCAAGGTGAAAAGGTTACACTAATGGTGTAAGAATAAGTATAGTGTAAACTTAATATGGACTTTAATGTTTGATACTAACATGTTTTATATTTGTTATCTTGTTCACTCTTTAATACTTTGCTTGTTAAATAACTAATCTTGATTTATGTTGTATAACACTTGGTACAACAAATGCTTGGCACTTTCATAGCCCATACTGTATGGTATAACCGACACCTGAGCTATGAAAGCAACTTGATTTGTTGTTAACATAAGTTATAATCATGAATGCTTGACGAAATTTACAGGTATTAACATTAATTGAATAAGATGACTAATGTAATCATGTTAAAAATCGATAATCCAATTGGAACCTCCTTTGTGTGTGGTTTCCAATTGAACAATAAGAGTTTATACTATACTTGTTTGTCATACCATTAGTGGAACCTCTAACCTTGACATTTTTTATTATCATTGTGTAATCCTTTCATTAATATTTTATCTCCAAGTTCTCATCATCTTCTTCTTCTTCTCTTTCTTTATTATTATTATTATTATTATTACAACTACTA
>NW_011501774.1:1602-3243 GCF_000495115.2 Populus euphratica
ATTATTCTTATTATTATTAGTATTACTATTATTATTATTATTATTATTATTATTATTATTATTATAGTTGTTGTTGTTGTTGTTGTTATTGCTATTATTATTGTTTATAATTGTTGTTTATAATTTGTACAATTAACCTCCATGTGGTTCGACCCCGGTCTTGCTGGGTTATTTATTACTTCGACACTCCTGCACTTGGGAGAAGACATCAATCTTTTAGTCGTGTCAATTACATTATTTATGTTCTTTTGTTAAAGGTAACAACTAAGGGAAAGGGACTGTATATAATTAAAAAAAAAAAGAAAAAAAAAGGAAAAAAAAGAAAAGAAAATAAAAGAAAAAAATGATAATAATAAAAATGTAGATAAGTTTGATTTCGTAGCCTCCCTAACCTAAGCAATTAAGCCCGAAGGGGTGTTTTAACACCTAATACCATAAAGTCAACTGACTTGGGAGCTATTGGCTCAACGCTTGTTACATGGGTTAAAAAGAAAAGCTTAAAGGAATCAAACATTGCACTATCTATATATCAGTATCTGCGACCCGAGTTACTAAGCTCGTAAGGGTGTCTTAACACTTAATGTCGTAAGACCAACTGGTCTGGGAGTAATTAGTTGAAAGCTCGTTATATGGGTTAAAGATGCATGGTGCTTTTAAATTATATGTATATATATTTTTTAAAAAAAAGAAGAAAAAAAAAGACAAAAATAATAATCTCAACCCAAGAAAGTTAACCTTAAACATTAGAACAAAAATTTTGTTTTCTTCCAAGAAAAACCCCATAATTATGTGTTGATACATTAAGCACAAAAGAAAGGTTTATGAATATCTTGTTAAGAGGTATTGAGGAGGTATATAAATTTAACGAGAGTTTGTTTATCTAGATAGATTAATGGAAGTTAAATGATGATTACCTTACTTTGTGGAATTTGCAAAGTATTTTTCTATTTTAACGCTTTGATTACTAGGGACTAGTAATAAGCTAGTTGGGGGGGTGTGATTGATACTTAAAAGTGTATTTTTATCAAGGTTTTATATCATCATTTTGCACTTGAAGTATCAATAACTCCTTAACTAAAACATGTTTTATAATAATATATCTAATAATATAAGATACCTTTAATTTATGGTAAATGTTCATTTTAAATGTAGGCCTATCACATAAATGAAAGAATTGATTGATGAATTTAAGAACTGAAATTGGAAGGATAAAGAGATGGACAAACTTAGAAAAAAGATGTCGGTGCAATCCAAACCGGAACACTGTTCGGTAATTAGGTCATATCTGGAGGTATAGATCTCAGATTTAGGTCATATGGAGCCCAAGATCTAAAAAGGCCATTTTCATGTTCAAATTGTTGCAACAACAAAGAAGCCCGAATTTGTCCTCTAACCCGATCACTGTTCAGTATTTTGGTCATATCTGGAGTTCTAGAAGTCAAAAGAAGCTGAATTTTTTACACATGAAAGTTGAGACAATTTCCTACAACTTTCATGTTTTTGAGTAGCTCCAATTTTGACATTATCAATGATATTTTGGGTAGACAAGAGAAGATAAGGATTGTCACCAAGTCAAGAGTTGGTCACCCACTTATCAATTAGTCATCAAATCAATAGTTCCTAATTTTGGCCTATAAAAGG